>NC_141534.1:124916470-125218235 GCF_021556685.1 Rattus norvegicus
TTTTTAATATTTAAGTCTTTATCCCCTTCCAGTCTGTCCTCTGACTGTTCCTCATCCCATACCTCATTCACCCCACTTTCTTCAGGAGGATGTCTCTGCTCGACCACACTATCAAACCTTCCCTTTCCCTAGGCATCAGGTCACTTGAAAGTTAGTTGCATCTTTTCTCACTGAGTCCAGACCAGGCAGGCCTCTGCAGTATATCTGTTGTAGGCCTCATATCAGCACGGTTTTTGCTTCCTGGTTAGTGGAAGAGTTTCTGAGAAACCTCAGGGTTCCAGGTTAGTTCAGACTTCTAGTCTTCCAATAGTGTCACCAACCTCTTCATCTTCTTCCAGCTTTTCCCTAAACAACCTATGGGTTTTACCAGTTTCTGTCCATTCGTTGGGTATAAATATCTGCATTTCACTCAGCTGCTTGTTGGGCCTTTTGGAGGGCAGTCACGTTAAGCTCATTTTTAAGTATGGTATAGCCTAGCTACAGAAATAGACAGACCTCGGAGTCTACCCTTGAGCTGTATTCAATTTGGGCCTGTCACTAGACCATCTTTGACTCAGGCTCTTTTCCATTTTTGTCCCTGCAATTCTTTCAGTCAGGAACAATGCTGGGTCAGCTTTTTTGACTGTGGGATGGCAACCCCATCTGTCAACATGTACCCACGTTTTCTACTGAATGTGTACTCTAGAAGTACCCTCCCCTGACTATAGGAAATCTCATCTAAGGCTGTTGCCTTTGAGTCCTGTGAGTCTCTCACTTCCGTGGTCTCTGGTATGTTCTAGAATGTTCCCCCACCTCCAATTTCTTGAAGTTGCCTGTTTCCATTCTTCGTTTTGGCAATCAAGACTTCAGTCTGGTCGCCCACATACCTCATCATTTTGCCATCTTTCCTTCCATGTTCCCTTCCACACCCAGGACCTTCCCTCCATCCCCCTATAATTGTTTCCTGCTCTGCCTTAAGTAGGATTGAGTCATCCTAACTTGGACCTTTTGGCTTGTTAACCTTCTTGAGTTTTGTGGGTTGTATCCTGGGTATATGGTACTTTTTTTTTTTGCTAGTATCTACTAAAACCAGGTACACTAAGTGTAATAGAAGAGGAACTGGGAAATAACCTGGAATATACTGGGACAGGGTGAAATTTCCTAAGTAAAACACCAGTGGCTCTGCCTCTAAGATAAATAATTGATAAATGGCATGTCATGAAACTGTAAGTCAAAGATCATAGTAGGGAAAATCAGCAACCAATAGATTGGGAAAATTTTTAAACTAATCCACATCTGATAGAGGGCTAATATCCAAAGTATGTAAAGAACACAAGAAGCTAACCACAAAGAAACAATCAACCCAATAAAAACTGGGTATGTACAGTGAACTAGACAGGTGGGGGGAGGGCGGCAATGGGGGGAGGGTTGGGAGGGGAACACCCATAAGGAAGAGGAGGGGGGAGGGGGATGTTTGCCTGGATACCGGGAAAGGGAATAACACTTGAAATGTATATAAGAAATACTCAAGTTAATAAAATATATATATATATATATATATATATATATAGAAAAAAAAGAAAAAGGAAAAAAAATGGGGTATGTAATACAATACAGAATTCAAAGTAGAGGCTTCTTAAATGGATGAGAAGCACTTAGAACAATCTGAAAAGTCCATATTGATCAAGGAAATGAAAATCAAAACCACCTTGAGATCCTACTTCACATCAATCTGAATGGTCAATGAAAAAACTCAGGTGACAGCACATGTTGGGTTGCATTTGTAGGAAGGGGAATATTATTACATTTCTGGTAGGCTTGCAAGATGCTACAATCTGCAACCAATAAACTAACATATTAAGAACAAGAATTCCATGGAATTTGCAGGCAAAGAGAGGCAACTAGAGAATATCAATATGAGTGAAGTAACTCAGACTGAAAAGGATGTACATGGTATGTACTGAGTAACAAGTGGATATTAGCCAAGGCAAGTTTTATAATGGACAACATTTAATCAGGGCTGGCATATAGGTTCCGATGTTCTGTCCATTATCACAAAGGCAAGAGCGTGGCAGCATCCAGACAGGTATTGTGTAGGCAGAGGTGATAGTTCTCTATCTTCATGTAAAGTCTGCCAGCAGAATTCTGGCTTCCAGGCACCTAGGAAAAGGGTGTTAAAGCCCATATCCACAGTTACACACCTACTTCAAGATCGTGATACATTCTAATGTGAAGGTTCCTGGGTTGAGCATATATAAACCATCACAGAAAGCTTTCTTAAAAGGTAATCGATAATAGGAGACTGAATTCAGGATATGCAAAGTGTTGGTAAAGGTATGAAGGAACACCCATTCATAGCCTGTCCCACATGTGTCCCATACATATACAGCTACCAAATTAGACAAGATGGATGAAGCAAAGGAGTGCAGGCCGACAGGAACCGGATGTAGATCTGTGAGACATAGCCAGAATATAGCATATACATAGGTGAATGACATCATTAAACCACTGAACTGAGAACAGGACCCTCATTGAAGGAATCAGAGAAAGGACTGTAAGAGCTTGAAGGGACTTGAGACCCCATATGAACAACACTGCCAACCATCCAGAGCTTCTAGTTACTAAGCCACTACTCAAAGACTATACATGGACTGACCCTGTGTTCCAACCTCATAGGTAGCAATGAATAGCCTAGTAAGAGCACCAGTTGAAGAGGAAATCCTTGGTCCTGCCAAAACTGAACCCGCAATGAACTTGATCGTTGGGGAGAGGGCAGTAATGGAGGGAGGATGGGGAGGGGAACACCCATATAGAACGGGAGGGGGAGGGGCTAGGGAGATGTTGGCATGGAAACCAGAAAAGGGGAATAACATTTGAAATGTAAATAAGAAATACCCAAGTTAATAAAGATGAAAAAAAAAGAAAAAAAAAGAAATTCCAGGGTCAAATCATATCAATATTAATTACTCTCCTGCCAAGTGTGATTATCACTCTCTTCAGCTGTTTTTGACATTATACTTATATGCAAGTAGATCTAGATTATTATATATGAAGTTTTAACAGTGAAGGCAATAGTATGAATAACAGAAGTAGCAGTAGTAATTTTGAGAAGCAAATCTAACCACAGAGTCTTCAGCTTGTGCCATGCATATATCCTAATCGTTGACTATGTTATTTCTTTTGTATGTACAGTTCTGGACATTTTTTAAGTATTGGGTGTGTAGGTAATAATAATTTATCCTTGTTTTGGATTAACTATTTTTCTTATTCATAGTTTATTTCCATTCTAAATTTACTAAAGATTGATCTTAAGTAACAATATTTTTAAATGGGTATTTGCAACTAATAATTTTATTTGAAACATTATTTTGTCTTTGTCAGTTTCAGTACGCAGATGTTAGAGCATAATTTTGAAGCTAAAAGTAGTTCACTGACAGAGCCTGTCTGTAGCAAGAGTGAGATTATCACCTGTCCAAACAAGGAAAATTTCATTCTGAGATCAACAGGATTAGGACTGTTTTCCATCTTGCTCTGGGCCTGAATGTGCCAGAGCACATAGAAATTACAATCTTATCTACATCACCCTTTAGGTAGTTACTTTGTCTGGTGACTAAATTAGTGCTCAAACTTTCTTTCTCAGTATGAGAATATAGAAGCACCTAGATCTCCTTGTTCAAATAAAGCATTCCTAGAAGTTCACCCACAGCTAATAGGTATACTCACTCTACAAACACCTATCATCTACCCAAGTTGATATAACTCTTCTTAACCCCATTAAAAAAGTTATCTTTCTGAAAACTTCTCTGGTGATGGTTTCTTATCCAATACTCATGAAGACCATGTTGCTCTCTAAAGAACCTGGCTGAGCACAGCTTAATTCTTTGCATTCAAGGTTGTTATACAAGGGTGCCTGGATTGCCCAAGGACAGAAGCACACCGAGCTCAAGATAATTAAATTACAGAAGAGATAAGAATATGTTATAATTTAAATTCCTCTCTTCAGAGGAATGGAGGCTGAATGGCTAATTCCAGTTTCCAGGCAGGATTGTAAGTGGAGGGACAAAGAGACCACCCAATATTGAAAAGTTTCTACACAAATATGTCCTATCTGTAAGAAATGCAGGGACAAAGATGGAGCAGATATCCAGGAAATGGTAAAACAATAATCTAAAACTTAAGATGTATCCCATGGACAAGCACCAATTCCTCACTACAGTAATAATACTCTGCTATGCTTCCAGACAGAAACATAAGATGAGTATCCTCTGAGAGGGTCCCTACAGCAAGACACAGAAAGAGATGCAGGGACCCACGGCCTACCATTAATTGAAGCTTTGAGAATATTTTGGAAGATTTGCAGGGACGATTGGGAGCCAATTTAGGGATAGTGAATTCACAAAAACTTTAGGGGCTTTAGTTAATGGACAAAATTGATGGACTGGGTGTTAAGTTTATCATTTGTTTATAAGTTGAAGAATGGTAATAATTTTACTCAATTTATATTTAAGTGAAAAGGCCTTTTAACTGGACAAAATGGGAGAAATGTGGTTTGCCCTGGAGTTATCTGTATTTTGATGCTAATTCCACTGCCCCAAGGAAAGCTGCCTAGTCACATAGTCAGGAATCATGTGACTTCACCAGAAACTTATCCACATAGAATTTGTGAAATACAGGTGAAGGGCAGGTACAGGATAAAGGGAGGCCTGTCATTGGATGAGAAGGAAGGATGGGCGGATAGAAGTTTGAAGGAAGCAGAGGAGACTGGAACAGAAAGGAGGAAGAGACAGGAGGGAGAGGGAGAGAAGCCATGGCAGGACAATAGGGAAGGTGACATTAAGATTCTGCTCTGTGTATTTACAATTGTTATTAATGTTCTTAAGGTATGGCTAGTATTGGGCTTTGTACGTTTACATGGGCAATCATATCTTATCAATTGGATCAAAGGTTATTGTGTTTGTGTTTTTTTCATGTCTACTGATTTAAGTGTAAGAAAGTGTGAGGTGGCTGGTCTGGTCTGCCACAGAGTTGGGATGTGTGTTTTTGTCATGGAATCCTGCTTTGTGAACGAGCTAGGTAGAGAAATTGCTGTCAGCCTAAGAGAGAGGCCTTTAGCAGTGTGATATGGGATGGGGCTCAGCAGATGAGACGCTTTGCTGACTGAGACTTGCTGATGTCTTGTAGACATCTTGGGGGCACTATACTTTAGACCTAGTGGGTGAAAAAAGACAGCATACTTTTTTTTATTTTTTATATTTTTACAACAATAGTTGCCGATTTGTCTTAATGAATATGTCCTTTGCCTTACATTAGCTTTCCATTTACATGAGGTCCCATTTACTAGTTCTTGATCTTGAAGCATGAGCCATTGGCATTCTGTTTAGGGAATTTACCCCTGAGCCAATGAGTCCCATGCTATTTCACACATTCTCTTCTATTAGATTCAGTATATCTGGTTTTATATTGAGGTCCCTGATCCACTCGGGTTTTAGTTTTGTGCAAATTTACAATTATGGATTTATTTTAATTTTTCTATGCACAGAGAAACAGTTATAAGAGCACTATTTATTGAAGGTGCTTTCTTATTTCCATTGTATATTTTTGGATTCTTTGTCAAAGATCCATTTTCCCTAAGTTTGTGATTTTATATTTGCATCGGCAATTCTATTACATTGATCAATGTACTTGTCTCTGTACCAATACTATGCAGTTATGATCAATATCCCTTTGTAGTTGAGCGTGATGTCAAAGATGGTGATCTCCCTATCCATTCTCTTATTGGTAAGAATTGTTTTGGTATTCTTGGTTTTTTTGTTTGTTCTTTTTTTGTTTTTGGTTTTGGTTTTTTTTTGTTTGTTTGTTTGTTTGTTTTTGTTTTTGTTTTTATTTTTGGTGTTTGGTTTTTTTGTTTTTTTGGGTTTTTTTTTTTTTTGCCTTTCCAGATGAATTTGACAATTACTCTTTCCTTGTTTTTGAAGAACTTTGCTCAGATTTGCGCTAGATTGCTTTGAATCTGTAAATTGCCTTTAGTAGGATGGCCATTTTTACTCTGTTATTTCTGCCAATTCATGAGCATGGGAGATCTGTCCATTTTTTGAGAACTTCTTCAATTTCTTCTGGAAGTCTTGAAGTTATTTGTTTGGTTAGAGTTACCCTAAGATATTTTATATTATTTGTGGCTATTGTGAAGGGAGTTATTTCCCTAATTTCTTCCTCAGCCAATTTATGATTTGTATAAAGGAAGGCTACTGATTTATTTGAGTTAATTTTATATCTGGTCACAGTACTGAAATTGTTTATCTGCTGGAGAAGTTCTCTGGTAGAAATTTTGTAGTCGCTTATGTATAGTATCATATCCTATGCAAATAATGATACCTTTATTTCTCATTTGCCAATTTATATCCCTTTGATCTCTTTATGTTGCCTTTTTGTTCTTGATAGCACTATGAGTACTGTATTGCATATACATCAGCATAGGGAGCATCTTTGTCTTGTGACCCATCACAGTGGGGTTGCTTCAGATGTCGCTCCATTTAAGTTGACATAAGCTGTTTGTTTGCAATAAATTGTTTTTATTATGTTTAGGTATGGCCTTGGATTCCTGATTTCTCCAATACTTTAAACAAGAGTTGTTGTTGTATTTTTTACAAATGCTTTTTGTTCATCTAAGGAGCTGATCCTGTGATTTTTTTTTTCTTTGAGCTTGTGTATATGGATTTTTATGAGTTTCTTAAGTGGATTACTTTAACAGATTTTTATGTACTGAACATTTCAAATGTCATCTCTCTTTCTGGTTTCTTCCACAACCCACCCCCATCTCATTCTCTTCACCCCTGCTTCTATGATAGTGATTTCTTCATGTCCTCAACTCTAGACTCACTTCCCTAGCATTGAACCTTCACAGAAAAAATGCCTCCATGCCCATTAATGTGAGATAAGGCCATCCTCTGGTACATATGCATGTGGAGTCATAGGTTCCTCTATGTAGATTTTTTGGTTTATGCCTTTTCCTTGAGAGCTTGGTGCCTCTGATTTGTTGATATTGTGGTTCTACCAATGGGGTTGCAAAACACAATAGCTTCTTCAGGACTTCCCCTAAGTCTTCAAATCTTGTCCCAGTGTTCAGTATGACGTTTGGCTGCAAGTATCTGCATCTGTATTGATAAGACTCTGGCAGATCCTCTCAGCAGACAGTTATATCAGGCTCTGGTCAGGAAGCACTTCTATGCCTCAGAAATTGTATCTGTGTTTGGTACCTTTAAGGGATGGAACCCTAGGTGAAGCAGTCTCTGGATGTTCTTTCCTTCAGTCTCTGCTGTGCTTTTTGTTCCTGCCTTTTCTTTAGACAGGAGAAATTTCAGGTTAATATTGGTGAGTTTGATGAGTAGTCCTATCCCTCAGTTGCAGACTGTGCCTAACCTCTTCATATGTTTCCCCTTATTCTCTCACCCCATTTTTGGGTATTTCAGCTAAAGTCATCCCTAGTGGGTCCCCACTTTCCTGGCACTTGAGATTTACTGGAGGCTACACCTGTTCACCATCCTACATTGCTACACTCCTCTGTTCAATTTCCTGACCATCTGTACATCTACCCATTCTCCTCCCATACCTGATTGTGCCCCCCCTTTTCTTCTCCTTCTCCTATTTTTCTTCCAATTCCTTCTTTTCCTCTATCTTTTATGATAATTTTGTTCCACATTTTTAGTAAGAGTGAAATATCCATACATTGGTCTTCCACATTGTTGTACTTCATATGGTCTTTCAGTTGTATCGTGGATATTCTGGACTTGTCTAATGTCCACTTGTCTGTGAGTATGTACCATATGTGTTCAGTTCTGACTGGGTCAGTTCACTCAGAATGATATTATCTAGTTCCATCCATTTGCCTAAGAGTTTCATGAAGTCATTTTTTTAAAGCTGGTTAGTACTCTTTTGTGTAAATGTACCACATTTCTGTATCCATTCCTCTGTTTAATGGCATCTGAGTTTTTTCCAGCTTCTCCTTATTATAAAAAAGGGTGCTATGAATGTAAAGGAGCATGTGATGTCGTTATATGTTGGATCATCTTATTGGTATGTGCTCAGAATTGGTATAGCTGGCTATTCAGGTTGTATCTCCAAATTTCTGAGTGATTATCTGAGTATTCTGTATTCTCATCAACATCTTCTGTCTCATGAGTTTTTGATGTAAGCCATTCTGACTGGTGCGAGGTTTCAGAATCTCAATGTCCTTTTGATTTTCATTTCCCTGAAGATTGAGACATCCTTTTGGGCAAAGGGACAATACAAAATAATAATACTTGGCTTCCTTAAACTGCAATACAAAATGTTTGAAAGCTACTACGATCTTCAGAGGATATTAGACACTAAGCAATTGTGTCTACAGTTTGAGGGTTGACTACAAGAGTTCAAAGATATGTAATATTTCTACCTATGTAAAAGAAAGTCCATGATTCCTTAAATGTCTTTAGTTCAAATAACTATGTCCTACAATAGTTGGCTACTAGAGATAATACTGGAAGCAAAAACAATGACATAATGTTTAGACAGAAATGTTTGATTGAATTGCAGGTCATTTTCACACAATTTCTATCACCCCATGTTGTGAGATCTTGGGTATAATTCTTTCCCCTGGCTCCAGAATTCCCCTGGCTCTTAAGACTGGGAACATACCTCCACAGCTATATCAGAAATACCAGGCAGAGGGAATTTACAAGGAATATGACATTCACTTTTATTTTGTTATGATGATGTTGAGAATTAGTGTAAAAATCAATTTAGACAAAGTTCATATTTGATGGTAGAATTCATGAAAACTATTATGGTTCTTTATTGGAAAGGGGAAATGTGTTTAAAAAGGGAAGATTTTATTTAAAAAATATTAACTATTAGAATGCCACTGTAAATACAACTAGAGCTTTTGAAAAACATCTTGAAATTCTATAGACGAATCCCTCTAAGTATAAGGGAGAATATTTTCAGCAGAAACGAGAACAGCGACAGCAACAAAACACTTAAATGTCCTAAAAATGAGAGTGTTAGGTTCCTCACTCAAATTTCATCCAGGATATAGAATCTACTATTTAGCATATATGTATATTTTAATATATAACTCTATTTTAATAAGAAACATTTTTGGACAATGTAATAATCTATCTCCTGTAATATATTTATCCTCAGATAATATCTACAACTGCCTCGGTTTCCTCACTTGATCTGGGCACATCTCATTGGTCTTTCACTATTGGACTGGGTGATAGACCACATCAGTTCTTCCATAAAGACGATTTTGTGACATATTTTGCAAAGTACTAGATAGAGTTGCTTTACCTTTTGTTTTGCAAGAACTATTTTTCTATAAGCAAGAAACCACTTATCTGCATATCTGAGTATGTTTCTCATTCCTCCTGTTTTCAAGATGGCATCTTATCACACTGATCCTTCTTCAGCCAGCCTTCCTCAGTATTTAGTCATTTTCCATCCACTGGCCCTTCATTTGCTCTTTGGCTATAAATTAATTACAAAAGGACTATATTGTATTTTTTTTTGCTTTCATAACGAACTGCTTTACTGACCGTCTAAAATGAGTAATAAATATTAAAAGGAAAAAAGGCAAATAATTGCTTAAAGTCAGTGAAACCCCCCAAATATATTGTAATTAGCATAATTCTTGAGTACAAATTATGTGGCTGTGAAGCAAGTATCTCCTATAAAAAATGTGTTCCGGCTTTCTGTGTTTATATACATATTGGCAGGTACATTAAAGAACTGCAGAATTCAAAACATATCCTAGCCTTACTGTAACTTTGTATGGTAAAGTTAGGTGTTCTCTTAAAATATCCTCTATGATAACGACTCTTTTGTTTGTTTTGTTTTGCTTTGTTTTTGGAAGGAATGGGAGGAAAAATGGATCTCGGGTGATAGGAGAGATACTGGGGAGAGTTTCATAGAGTGGTTGAAGGGAAATGATGTGTAATGAATGAGAGAAAAATAAACATAATAGTAATAGTAATAAATAATAATAATAATTATTATTAATCTTAAATGTAACACGATGAAATTGAACAAGATTAGTAGTGAAGGGTAATAACTAAAAAATTTTGCTCAAGGCTATGTTTATATAAGTATATATGAGAGGAAAAGACACTTTAGAAACAGAATTATGTTTATTCTACTAAACGCTTATCTATCACCTGTTGGTAGAAGCAGAGTTCCATCTCTACTAGAAAGGTAAACAGATCTTTATTAAGTGGTTTGTTACAATGCTATCCCCAAATTGCAGGGACCCCAAAAAGCCCTGTTGGAGCCAATTCTGATATAAATATGTAGGGGTTTTAATTATGACTTCCAGTTTCAGTTATATCAATGTCTCCATTACATCATGTCAGTGTGATACCCCCAGTTTAGGGGTTCAATGTTTTTATTATGGTTACAACAAACATGGGAATTTTCATAAGGGCCAACAAGTTAATATTTTAGATACTGCATTCTTTCTTCTCTGTTGAAATGGAAGACAGTAACAAACCCAACTCATGAACAGGATGGTTAGCTATGCTCTGCAGGATGTCTTAAGATATCTATATGTATCTTGACTCTGTTATTGTAGTCTGACTGACTGTTTGCTAGTGGGATGGGTCTCCATATGATGTTTGTGTAGGTGAACTTTGTGACTTTCTTCCTAGAGTTGGAGTTTAGCCCTTGGTCTCACAAAATGGTGTTTCTTCAGAAACAGATTTGATTGGGATTTACAAAACGTTAAATGTTATCAATTTTGATAAGCAATTATTCTAAGAAGAATGATTGAAGAGTAGTTGATTTGAGGATCAAAATTTTGTTCCATATGCAGAATAAACCTCGGGTGGGATGGGCTTGTCTTCATGCTGACTTCTGAGCGCTACCTGCATTTAGAAGCAAACAGGATCCACCTGTAGGTCAACTGATTTAGATCATTCAGAAAAATACCCACCTTTCCTCCACCCAACCTCTTTACAGAACTTAATGCTCAATCCTAATGAAAAATAGCATATATGCTGGGTCAATCCAGAAGTGCTAATGACCATCACTGAAGAAAGTATATGCAATTAGTGTTGCCAAAATAGTGCCCCCTCCATGGTGGCTGAAGAAAGTAAATGTGCCAACTCTCACAATAATGGGATATTCTAAAGAACAACCAGCTTCAACACCTCAACTAATAAAGCTCTGTTATATAAATTGTAATGAAATTGAAATGAAAAGTATATAGCAGAATATGCACCTATATAGAATGAAGTATAAGTATAATCTAAACAATGGTTAAATAAATCAGTTTCACTTTTAAATCTGCATTTTGTATGTGCTCAGGGCAATTAATTCTGTCCATCTCCTTTTAAACTCAGTAAGCCTCAAGGGATTCACCCTGATCTGTAATTATTCTGTCAATTTGTATGTAATAGGATATGTCACCTAACAATGCCCTGCATTATCCTTATTCTTCCTATGTCTCTGAAGGTGAACATACCTTAAATAGTTCATGTAAAAGTCAGATATAGGATTTGACTTTGAGATGACTGTTTAAATTCTTTGAAAACAGCAATGTTATTTCATATTCGTTATCTCTCTGCATTCTACTAAGATTGTTTTGTAGAGGTTTCCATCTGTTTTTCTGTTTTCAAATAGTGTATGACACAGTGAGCCATATGAGGGAATCACTCGTTTAAGAATACTTTGGCTTGTGGATGTAAGTGCACGAATGAATTCTATGTCATAGATATATGAGAACCAAAAGTAATTTATGCCTAGAGAATTCATTTCTCATGAACATTTCCTTTGCTGTAGGCTCTTTGCTTTTCCTGTCATCATATTTTTCCCCTATCACAAATCTGCCCATGAAGCTAAGTGCTTCCTACTTTATCTTCACCTACATACGGTCTACAAGATTTTAAAATTCATATAAAAGTTGTATTCAGCAATTTGCTGGCCTCTTTTGTACTGATGAAACCACAAATTTGTGAGTATGTGTATATACATACTTGTGTATATACACTCATATATGATACGTTATATATATCCATATATATATGTATATACATATATATATATGAAATTGCTTAATGCCGATATCTGAAATAAGATTCAAAGTTTGGGTGCTGTTTTTTCTATGGTCTCTTCCTGAATTCTATCCTTCCATTGTTTCCTGTAATTTTTATGTCCATAGATTTCCCATAATTATTCCTTTAGTATTCAGATACAAATCTCTTCCTGTAATGACCCATAACTGACCATTCAAATGATAGTTTCACTGAAGGAAAAGGTCAACATTCCTAGCCATCAGGAATGTGCATATTAAAACTACAATGAAATTTTGTCTTTCAATTATTTGTTTGGGCAAGGGAAAAAAAACAAGTGACTACCAAGTCTAGGGAGCATGATGAGTACTAAGAATCCTTATCCACTCTAGTGGAAGGACTGCCCTTCAAAAAGCAGTATGATTTTTACCTTGGGAACCTGGGAATGTTGTAACTCAAGATCCAGGTTACCATTATATGCATGTAGACATGTGAGTCCATATCTTATTGTAGGCACAATTCCTCATTGACGCTGTATTAGTTAAAAATTTAAAGAAAAACAGTGTAGCTCTTCATACGGAAGAAAATTGTTAATGAATATGTGGTACAATATGCAATAGAATATTACTCATGTATTGAAAAACAAATAATGGGACTCCTAATTAAAGGAAAAAGAAAAAAACTCAAGCTGATATACTGAGTACCCCAAAAACAAACTTGGTACATATTAGATTATATTTGGATATTAGCTTATAAGTCATACAAAAGACCTGCAAAATTCTTAAATCCACAGGTGAACAGTATAGAGTTAGTGAAAAGATAAAGGGAAGTATTTAATGAGGAATAGTAATAATATAAACAATTTTAGCATTTCTTTGGGTTCTCATTGGAATGGAGATGTTAAATGTAGATGGGAAGACAAGACGATAGAGGTAAGTACTAATTGGAATAACCAAAACCATTTTGAAAATCTGTAAACATTTTAGTATTTAACAGAAATGAAAGTAATTTGAATGAAATCACCAAGAATAGAGAATGCCCTACTAGGTACAGCTATCTCTTGTCATGCAATTAAATCTCCAATTAAAAATATTGTTTATATCTAATATATATTTTTGGCCAAAGTTTCTTAATTCTCTACCCCCTCCAAAGGACTCAGACCTTTTCCTAAGCTACTGAGTGTTCTGTACTAACTGATGATGGCTCTATTGTGGAAGGAATCACTTACATTTCTATTGAGCATAGAGAGGACAAGCAGGTGCCTAACCAAAGCTGTCACCTACAGAATAGTGTTGGTGCTACTTAAACTTATTCTGCATGGTTCCTGTGGGAAAATTTAAACACCAACCCAAGTTTGTACTATTTGATCACAGTCAGCTGCCTACAGGATACACTGCTAAAGTAGTGGCAGCTGTAAGGGGTTAAGCAACCACTGTCTGACTGGATTTGAGGGTTACTCAGTGAGACAGATTACATTTCTGACATTGTTATCATGGCAAAGTACTTAAGTATAGGGATGATAGCAGGTATCGTTATTTGTTTAAATATTTATCAATAAAAAAATTTGCAAGAACATTGTTATACCCGTAGATTTATTGTATTATTTTACCATCATAAAAAAGTTCACATAGGCAGTAGATGGACTAAGACACAGAGATTTCTATATGGACAGTGTGCAGAGTGAAAGACTTTGGATCTTCCTGTCATAAATCACATATTGCCATCTAAATTCCTCCTTCATGGCTCAGAAAACTTTGTAGAAGACATTCTACAAAGATACTAAGGCCAGTACATTGTTCTGGGAGAAATGGAAGCAAAGCAATATTACCTCCAGACTAAATAGGATTGATGTACATGTGAGCACAGAGAGATAATGACACACGCACATGGTCTGTGCAATACACAGTTATTCGTGGTCCATGTACTGAGAGCAGGAATGATACCTAGTTTCCCACACATCACCAAGAAGCTATCTCCATTTGATCAATTATCCAAATGGAAAAAATAGTTTACCGCCATAGTACTTTACTGGGTACAGAATCCACACTGAAGATTAGGCCTCTTTCCACGCAGTATACAGAAAACAAATGTGAATCAAAAATAATTTTGAGTTCTTAGTTTTGAGTCATAAGGTACTATTTTTAACCATACTGGTGATTTTTCATATATTATGGCAGGGGACAGCAAATTTTGTATTTTAATTGGTGCATTTGTGGGGACCTATGTCTCTGTATCTATGTGCTTCTTGTGAGGTATTATTTATTTATTTTCTGATTACTTTTGCTCTTTGTTTTGTTTTACTTTATTTATGTTTTCTGTGTATGTGTGTATGTTTTCTAAGTGGAGAGAGAACAAGGAGATTTATGTGATATGGAGGTGGCAAGAACCAGGAAGGAGAAATGGGGTGCGACACAATTAGAATATAGTGTCTGAAACAAATCCATAATAGCAAGTAACCATTCCTAAGAGAGAAACAAAACGCATGAAGATACAGAAAACATAATTTGGTAGATATAAGATGTAAGTTAAGGAATATAGAAAAAAGTACAAACTAAGAAAAATTGGGAAGATACTTTGCTTGAGGAAGTAGCAAGAGCAAGTGAATGAAATTATTAAAATCATGGAAATCTAATTCTAATGATTAAACTGTTTGCATATAATGACTTTACCTTAATTATTGGCTGTCTTTGCCACAGAGAAATGAATAATAATTTAAAAGAAATTTAAATCTATTTTGATATCCAAAAATAAAACAAATGTAGCAATTTTCTCCCCATTATACTGGAAATTTAAATACAGGCAAATTGCAAAAGGTAAGATGATAAGTTCTTGCAGTATCATACTAAAAATTTAGGTCTAATCAATTACAAATGTTTAGAAATTTAGAAGTATCTGGGTACATATTTATTGATGTATACAGAAATTTAACTGGAACGGAAAAGGAAAGATTATTTTCTCATAGCCAAATGTGGATGTCTGCATCTGGTAAGAGAGATTTAGGATTATTTCAATACAAGTTCCAACTCTGAAGTATTTATAGAAACTTGTATAGCTACATTGTAAACAAAGGTCAAATACTGGTATATTTTACAAGTATTTTTATGAGGAAAAATCAACTGAAGATGTATGGAAAGTGAGAAAATATCTAACACAGTTTTTATATAAGACTTGACAATAGATCTATCTTAGCTTTCATGTGTCTGTTCTTTAGCTAGTTATCTGATAGTAAATTTCTAATATTTTACCACATAGTTGATTGGACGTTAATTGAAATGGTTTGGTGGTAAGTTGTTATGTGGGTACTAAAAGCCCAAAATTTTTGGTTCTTGTTTTCAGCTTTCCAAATATCAACAATTGCCATGTTCTCATGAATCCTCCAAATTTCTCAGAAATCTAGCAGATGTCTTTTTTCTATGGGTTTAGTTGAAAGGTTGCCCTGTTTTCTAAAATTTACAATTTTACCTAAAATTTGCACAATTTGTCTAAAATCTAAAATTTTCCTTCTCCTCCCCAAAAGACTTTTATTATTATTATTATTATTATTATTATTATTATTATTATTATTACTATTATTATTATACATATTTCTTTACTTGCATTTCAAATGTTATTCCTTTTCCTGTTTGTCCATAAGCCCCCCATTTTCTCCCCCTCCTCATTTGGGTATTTCCCCCGATCCATTTCCCCTTACTGCCCTCTCCTCCATATTTCCCTGCACTGGAGGTCCAAACTTGGCAGGTCCAAGGGCTTCCATTGCCACTGGTGCTCCAACAAGTCTATTCTTTGCTACATATGCTGTTGTAGCACTAAGTCAGTCCATGTATACTCTTTTGGTAGTGGTTTAGTTCCTGGAAGCTCTGGTTTCTTGGCATTGCTGTTCTTATGGTGTTGAAAGCCAAAAGTCTTTTTTCTTCCTTAAGCTCAGTTTAAATACTGTTCATGATATTAACAAACTTCTCTTTTATGACTTACTTTCTGTCAAAGGTCTACTGACTGGCTCACATTGATGTGATAGGATCCTAGTTTCCATGGAGGGTACTGAAAGTGAAAGAACATATTTAGCTTTAAACTGAGTTAATATCAGTATTACCTAGAAAGCATCTTTCATGATTTGCTCTACTTTTAAATCCACTCCTCAAAGTAGTCTAGTAATGAGATTAAAAAAAAAATTGTAACAAGAAAATCTGAAGCACCCTTTCCATTAGTTCATCCAGAAGGAATTAAATCACTGATGTTTGCATCACTCAGTCTTGAAAGGAATCATTCCTACTTTTTTTGTAACATGCTATGCCATGTTTAATTGATATGTTTCAGGGAAACTTGCTTTTTTTGAGAGTTACATTGGAGAAGTGGATTTGGATCATAGGAAAGATATGGGAGAGGACTGCATTGGGTATTTAATGAATGAGAGAAAAATTTTAAAATAAATAATAGAAAATCTTAAATGTAAAACAACAGAAATTGAATAATGCTAACACTCAAGATCAAGATTTCCAAATTTTGGTTTAAGCCAATATATTTTCTAAGTATATATGCCATGAAAAAGACACTTTAGAAACAGAGTTATTTTTATCCTAGAAAGCATAATTATCTTACCAGCTACTGGGAGGAAAAGAGTAGAGGAAGGGGAAAGAAGGGACAGGATCAGGTGTAGGAGGGGACAAAATGATATGCAGACTGTCAGGAAATTGAACAGATGTGTAGAGCAATGAGGGATAGGGGACAGTCGTTAGCTTCCAGAAAGTCCCAGATGCCAGAAAAGCCAGAGGCTGCCAGGTAGCAAAGGGGATGAGTTTAGCTGAACTGTCCAACAAAGGGAGGAAGAAATTGTAGAGACAATATCCAGAGGTTAGGTAAGGCTCCCAGTTGGGGAATGGGATCTCCAAATTTTAACTCATCTCCAAATTTTAACCCAGAATTTCTCCAATCTAATGGCAATACAGGGACAAAGTGCAGAGCACAGCCTAATGGAAAGCCCATCTAGAGATTTCCCCACATGGTGATCCATCCCATGTACAGACATCCAACCCAGACAGTATTGCTGATTTCAAGAAGTGCATGCTGACAGGAGACTGAGAGAGCTGCCTCTTGAGAGGCTATGCAAGAGACTGACAAATACAGAGGCAGATGCTTGCAGCCAATTATTGAACTGATTGATACAGTACAATTGGACGCAAATTGAGGAGTTAGGGAAAGGACTCAAGGAGGTGAATAGTTTTGCAACCTGCTAGGAAGTACAACAATCTCAACCAACCATACCCCCCAGCACTCCCAGGGTCTATACCACCAACCAAAGGTAGACATTGAAGGATTCATGGCTCCAGCCACATATTTATCAGAGTGTGGCTTTATCTGGCATCAATGGGAGAAGAAACACTTTGTCTTGTAACAGTTAGATGCCCCAGTGTAAGAGAATGCCAGGACAGTGAGGTAGAAGTGGGTGGGTCAATGGGGAACACCCTCATAGAAGCAGGGGTAGGGGGAATGGGATATTGTTTTGCATAGGGTAAACCTGGAAATGATATAACATTTGAAATCCAAATAAATAAAATATCCAATTAAAATGAATAATTAAAAATATGAAATTAAAGTGTTCTTTAAGGAGGAAAAGCTTTGTCCTACATGCAAAACCAAACTAATTTTCAGAGGAATGGGAGGTCTTCATGTTGAATTCTCAGCACTTAATGCATTCAGTAGCAAAGATTACAACTGTCTTCTTTTCAGAAAGCCTCTAAGCACAATGGTACAGAGGAAATTGGTGAGCTGTAATGAAAGCTAGTATGTGTTTTGGGACAATCTAAAAGTGTTAATGTTTATTACTAAAGGAGTTACCTTCAATTACTGTTGCCAGAAATACTGCCCCAATCCTTGCTGGCTGTGTGTTGCCACTTTCACAGCTTCAAGACTTCAACTAATAAAGTCATATTAGTTATATAAATTGGAGTGCAACTGAAATGAAAAATATTTGCAAGAGTACACCAATACAAAATGAAGAATAAATGTATCACACATAATAATTGTCAATTAAATTAATCAATTAAATTAAACATTTAAATTTCTACTATGTATGTACTCCTGGCAAAATATTTCTCACCATCCATTATTTCAGTCAGGCAGCCTCAGAGGATTCTCATTGATCTTTAACAATTGTGATGACTTGTGTATATCCTGATGTGGCAGAAAACAGGGTACTGCATCATTCTTTCAACGACTCTGAAGAAGAGCATACATTAGATGTCCCAACTAGTATAGGTTTTATCTTGGAGATGACTCTGTAAATCCTGTTGAAAAAATAAAAAAAAAAGTTAAATTGTATTCTTCGATCCCTCTGTGTTCTGACAGGCCCAAAGTTGGATCCAGCTCAAGGGAGTCCCCAAGACATGACATAAATACTGAGGCTATGGGGCATTCACGAAAATAGACCAATCCTGACTGTCCTTCAATAGGATCAAAAAGCAGCTGAAAGAGTCATCTGCTGATATGTGCACCCAACCAATGAACATGACCTCTCTGATTGAATTATGGAAAATCTGGAGGAAGGTGAGGAGGAGGGGAATACTGTCAGAGGACCACCGGTCTTAGATAACCTGGACTCCTGTGATCTCTCAAACACTGGATCACCCCTCGGCTGCATGTATCAGCTGAGATGAGGCCTTCAACACATATAAAGAAACGATCTCCTGGGTCTGGGTTCAGTCAGAGAAGATGCACCTAATCATCAAGAGACTGGAGTCCCCAGGAAGTTTAGAGTTCGGTTGGGTTGGGTGGGGTTGGGGCATCCTCTATGACATTGGAAGCAGGGTCGGGAGGAAGTATGGGACGTGGAACTGTCAGGGGGTTGTGTGCACCAGGAGGGGAGTATAACCTGTGGTGAACTTTTTGTAGAGTTTTCCATCAATCTTCTTGTTTTGTTGAAAGGTATTTGTGTGAGCACAGAGGTAAACAAACTTTCAGGCATAACTTCGCTTGAGTCTTTAAGGAAAAGAATGAATAATTTGTCTATTATCTATGAGTACCAAAGGTACTTTCTTCCATGAGAATAAATTTTTAATGACAATTTCATTTGTAGTAGGCTGATCTACCTACTATCGTATTTTTATTTTATTTTTCCTATTAAATATCTACCATGAAGCGTAGAGCTTCATATCTTCATATCCCTATTCAGGAACTACATGTTTCATAAATTTATTAACAAATTTGTATTCATATTCTGGATGGTTTCTTTTATACTGATGAAACAGCAAAATTGTGTGTGTGTGTGTGTGTGTGTGTGTGTGTGTGTGTGTGTGTGTTTGTGTGAGTGTGTTGAAATTGCTTAATATCCCCAACTAAAGTGTGTTTCAATGATTTAGGTACTTTATTCGCTATGGTTTGCCTCTGAATACTAATCTTTCCATTGCCTTCTGTACCCCAATTTCCACGTCTGTTACTTATGTATCTTTTTGGTATTCAAAGACAAATTTCTTTCTCTAATTACCCATAAGTGACCATGAAATGATGGTTTCATTCACTGAAAAGTTCACCATCCTTAGTAATCACAAATATGCACATTATAACCATATCACAACTTTATTTTTCACTAATCAGTATGGTAAAGTTCATACATGCTAATTAGGATGATAAGTAATAATAAAACTCATCCACTGCTGGTGAAAAAAAAACCACTAGTACTGCCCCTTTGGAAATCAGTTTGATTTCTGGGAATGGTTGACCTAAAGTTACAGGTGTACCATTGTTGGACATACATCCATGGGAATCCATATCATATTATAGAGATGCTTACTAGTTCCTCTTCATTGCTACAATATTCACATTACTTATAATTAGGAAATACCCTTCTTTTCCATAGTGGAGAAATTGATAATGAAATATGCTTTATTACAAAAAATACTGCTAAGCTCATAAAAATGGAAATATGGGACTCATAGTTAAATGGATGGAACAAACAAACAACGAAACAACAACAATAAAAACAATAACAAAACCTCATTATGCATTATCGAGATCCTCAAAGACAAAAAGAGTCTGTATCAACTTATATATGGATGTTTTAAGACATGAAAAGGGCATATAAGAATTAGGATGGAGGGAAGGATTTTGTGAGGATTGAGAGATAATATAAATAATTATGGGGATATTTGGGAGTGACATTGGGATAAGGCAATTAAATGGAGATGGGGAATGAAGAGGATAGAGTGGAATATTAAGGAGGACAGCTAAAACTGTGTGTCATATCAGTTCTTAATATGTAACATAGATAAAATAATTAAATAAATTTTAAAAAGTAATGGGAGGGAATGACCAAACTAGACATCTCTCCCCACAAAATGAAATCTTGAACCCAATGTATTGGCTACATCTATTATATTTTTTTGGACAATGAGTCCTCGTTGTAATGCTCCAAACACTTCAAACTATTGCCTCAGCTATTGATTGCTCCAAACAACTGATGATAGCTTTATTGTTGAAGACAATACCTAAATTTCTTTTGAACATAGAGAAGACAAGCAGGTGCCTACCTAAAACCTTTATCTTTTGAATACTATTGCTGGTACTTAAATGTATTCTGCATAGTTACTGAGGGAAAACTTAAACACCAACCAATCTCTGTACTATCTGATCTAACACACTCAGGATATACTGCTTCAATAGTGGCACCTTCAAGAGAGTAAGCAAACACTATCTGACTTGATTTGAGACAATGAGACAGAACACATTTCAACCATTTTTCTCATGACAAAATGCTGGAGTTTAAGGCTTAAAGCAGGTATTATTGTCTGCTATAGAAATGAGCTACAAAATGATTCCTAATAACATTCTATTATTGCCACCTATTAATATACTGCTCTACTGTCATCACAAAAACTAGCATATACAATAGATGGGGCTAGATACTGAGATCTATATATGCCAATATACAGAGCGGAAGACCTTGGATCACCCTCTGTAAATGAGTCATTGCCATCCAATCTCTTCCTCATGCCTCAGGAAAGATTTGTAGAAGAAATAGTAGAAATATTGTAAGGCACAATGATATGGGGAGGACTCCAAGCAAGTCAGCAATAATGTCGAGATATAGCAGGACTGATACACATATGGACTCATATAAATCAGGAAACCATGAATAGTTTTTGCACAGGTTTTTCAGGTAAAAATTATGTGTGGTCTAACCACTAATAGCTGGAACTGAATGTGATCTTCCTCACTAAGAATCTCTCTCCACTTGACAAAATTTTCTAATATCAAAAATGAGTTTGGTCCTGTACAGTTTCATGGGAGTAGAATACACACTCTGGCAGAGGTTTCATTCTACCTTAATGAATCAATGGTAATTTTGAATTTTTTTGATTCATAATATATTATATTTTTAACGATTCTGGTAATTTCTCATACATTATGAATCCAAATTTAATATTTTCATGGGCTTTTCTCTAAAAGCATGTATCTCTGTATGTCTAT
Source organism: Rattus norvegicus (assembly GCF_021556685.1). Classification (NCBI taxonomy): domain Eukaryota; kingdom Metazoa; phylum Chordata; class Mammalia; order Rodentia; family Muridae; genus Rattus; species Rattus norvegicus. Next base: position 124,937,950 of record NC_141534.1, read on the forward strand.
GTGCTTCTTGTGTTTTACTTTTTCTGATTCCTTTGGTTGTTTGTTTTGTTTCAGTCTAGTTAGTTTTTTCTTTTCATGTTTTCCAAGGGGTGGTGTGAGAACATGAGGAATTAGGTCATTGTGGTGTTAGAAAGAGTCAGGGAGGACAGAAAGTTGGCATTAGAATATATTGTCTGAAAAAAATAAATTTTCAAAAATTACTAATTCAAGAGCTAATACATATTCCATATTCATTCATTCTAAGGTATTAAATTTTAAATAAAGTGTGTGTGTGTGTTTGTGTGTGTGTGTGTGTGTGTGTGTGTGTGTGTGTGTGTGTGTGTGTGTGTGTTGTGCCATGACAACATGTAATGGTCACAGGAAAAATTTGGGGATAATGTTCATTACATGCACATGTACATGTATTCTAGAGAGTAAACTCGAATTGCCAGGCTTAAACAGCAATCACCTTTCTCTGAATTGTCCGGGTGACAGGATGCCTAGGTAGCCCAAATATGTTCAGAAGAGGAGAGGGAGGATAGGGCAAGGGTTGTGGGAGGGGTGGTGATTTCAGAGAGTGACAGCAAGCCGAATGTAAAGGGAAGGAGTAAAATATAAAATTAATATTTAAAAAGTTAAAAATAATTTTCACATATGTATTTTCTATTTGGGATAAATATATAGTTCAGAAAACTAATAATATCATGGGTCTCTACTTCACTGGAGTGGAGATTTAAAAAAAAACTGGTATATAGATGAAGGGAAACTAGTGACAGACTAAGTGTCTTAGAAAGGCTTTTATTTCTGTGAACAGAAACCAGGAGCAATGTAACTCTTATAAGGATCACATTGAATTGTGGCTGACTTATAGGTTCAGAGGTTCAGTCTATTATCTTCAAGGTAGAGGCATAGCAGTTTTGAGGCTACTCCAAGAAAACTACATCTCAAAATAGTGCCACTAGCTAGGCCAAGCATATACAAACCACTGAATTAAATAGTGATGCTTGTTGAAGCTGAGATTTGCAGAGTGAATATGAGGAAGGATAAATATCCCTAAAGTCATTTTGAATAAGGCATATGGAAACAAAGTTCTGTAAAAGAGACTTCACTACACAAATATACATATAAACATTTTCAAATAGGGTTAACTAGTAATAAGACAATGATTTTCCACTGGATAGTATAGCCTAACAAATACGTCATCCAGAGCCAGTATCAGTATTGGGTTGTCTACTTTGAATTTACATTCCAGAGACTTCCAATTCAGTCCATTACAAACCTTCTTGCTTACCATACAGAACTTGAAATTAAGACCCTATGGCTGAAGTCAACACGTGCTTAAGTCAAAGATCAGAGAAAAATTTATCTAGCAATGTCCAATAAGCTTGATTCTACTGTTTATATTAGTGGAAAGCTTTCATAGTACCAGAATATATGAAGCAGGCTACTGCAGGAAAGACGTAATCACCACTTTGTCAAGCTTGGAAATACTTCCTGCCAATTAATTTCAACTGATACAATGGCGAATTGCCTATCATGAGAATAACCAAAATTTTTAATTGGAATTGTGTCACAAAATGAAATCTATAATTGGCACTCTTTTCTTTAGTAGGATCATGCACTTAAACAGGGCCTTCATACTACTTGCACATCTACCACTATTACTGTGCTAAGTCATACTGATTTAAATCAACCCATAATAAGTCATAATCATACCAATAAATTAGTGTACCCATGAAAAATATTCAGAGAATAGAAAATCATGCATAGACTTGTATACTTGTATAAAATGAGTAGGCATATTTTATTGTTTAAATGGGAAGGCAGTGTTTCTTTATATTATGTAAGTTAATGTATGTAATTTTCAGTTTAGCACATATAGTATTTTCTGTGTAAAACTATGTGGCATAATAATAATGATATACATGGGGAGAATGGGGAGGGGAAGACCTATAAAGAAGAGGAGAGGCAGGGATTAGGGGGATGTTGCCCATAAACCAGGAAAGGGAATAACACTCAAAATGTAAATAAGAAATACTCAAGTTAATAAAAAAAAGAAATACTTAAGTTAAAAAATAAAAAAAAATAATGATAATAGGGCTGGAGAGATGGCTCAGTGGTTAAGAGCTCCGACTGCTCTTCCAGAGGTCCTGAGTTCAAATCCCAGCAACCATATGGTGGCTTACAACCATCTGTAATGGGATCTGATGCCCTCTTCTGTTGTGTGTGAAGACAGCTACAGTATACTTATATATAATAAATAAAATAGATCTTTAAAATAATAATAAAAAAGATAATATATGTTGTATGAAATTCTTAAAGAACTAAGAAAAGTAAAATAAAATGTCTGCAAAAAAATAATAATGATATACACAAAATAGTTGATAGATTCCATAAACCTATGTGGATGGTTCATTCCATAGATTCATGGTCATTAAATAATTAAAACAGTGCATGTAGAAGAAAGTATGATCATGATATACATTAAAGATTTTTGAGCTTAAATGGGGGATGGATAACAGGAAAGGAAATGTGAGTGATGCATCATGATACCAAATTGCTAGCATCAATATACTATGTAAATTTTATGATTTTTTCCCTTAACCATTTGTGGATATTCCTTGAAAAAATAGAGCTCAAATTGTTGAAATCCATAACATAGTATACAAAAGTAATAATAGAATTAATCATATGTAAGCAATTATTAGTGGACAATATTTATTTCCTTAAATACCCTCTCTGATTTTGCAACCAAAATATTTCAGAAGTGTTACAAAACAGTATATATATATATATATATATATGTGTGTGTGTGTGTGTGTGTGTGTGTGTGTGTGTGTGTGTGTGTGTGTGTAAGAGAGGAAATGTATACTTTAGATACAGCAGGCTTTTTAATCTAGGAAAAAAACTATAACCTATCAAAGTTTAATAGAAAATTGCAGACAAAAATTCTTTAACATGGAAAGGCATGTTGGACAGATCATTTTTTAATAGAGATGGAGGTTGAAGCCTTTTTAGTGTAATCATCCTGTAGGGAGGCTTCAGTGGTTGCTTTAACAAGGAACTGATTTGTCCTGTACCCCTGTGAGGAATAAAAAAAACAGGGGAGAATAAACTATCCTATCAGGGAATTCTGAGACATACATGCATTCAGAGGCAAACAGCATTCACCTTTTGGGCTGAATGTTCTCATATCACACAATGCATCTCCACATAGTACACAGCCAGTTTTCTGGCCTTACTGAAAACGAGTACAATTCTTGGCAGTGATCTGAGAGTATTAATGGACATAACTGTGGGAAGATTCTGCATCTAGAGCTGACAAGAGCACTGCAACCTCCTTGGATTCTGAGGAAAATAACATGGTCATTCTCACATTGAATGATTACTTTTTAAGTAACTTGTCACAATTTTTAATTAATCATTTTATTCATTGACATTTCAAATGATAACCCCTTAACCTGTTATCCCTTCACAACACCCCATCCCATCCCGCTCTCCCCATCCACTTTGCCTCTATGAGTTTGCTTCTCCACCGATTCATCCACTCCTGCCTCACCACTATAGCGTTATCCTATGGTGGGGCATAAAGTACCAACTGGCATCCCCCTGTGGATGTCAGATAAGGCCATACTCTGCTACACATGTATCTAGAGCCCTGTTGAACTCGAGGTATACTTTTTGGTTGGTGGTTTAGTCTCTGGTAGCTCTGTGTAGTCTACTTAATTCATACTGTTCTTCCTATGGGGATACAATCCCCTACAGCTCCTTCAGTACTTGCCCTAGCTCTTCCATTGTGGTCTTCAAGCCTCAGCCTGATGATTGCCTGTATCTGCAACTATTTTGCTTAGGTGCTGATAGACTCACTCACGGAACAGCCATATTATGCTCATGTTTACAAGTGCTTCTTGACATCGACAGTAGTGTTAGGGTTTGGTATCTGCAGACTGAACGGATCCCTAGATATGGCGGTCTCTGGATGGCCTTTCCTTCAGGTTCTGTTCCATTTTTTGTCCCTGTCTTTCCTCTTGGCAGGAACATTTCTGGATTAAAATTTTTGAGATGGGTGGGTGGCCCCATTCCTCAACTAGGGGTTCTGCTTATTTACTGCAGGTGTTCTCTTCAGGTTCTATCTCTCCTTTGTGGGTTATTTATGCTAAAGTCATCCCTGTTTGGTCCTGGGAGCCTCTTGTTTTGCTGGCATCTGAGAATTCTTAGTAGCTACACTCAGTTCCACATTCCCCACTGCTAATTATTTCTATCCAGTTTCCTGACTTTCTGTACTTCTCTTCTATCCCTTCCAATACCTGATCTTGTCCCTCTTTTTCCCTCTCCCCCCTCACTTCCTTCCAGGTCCCTCCCTTCCTCTATCTCCTGGAAATGTTTTGTTCTCTCTTCCATTTATGATCGATGCATCGACATTTTGGGTTCTGAATTCTTAGCCTAGATATCCCTCAACACTGTGTCCATAAACAACTGAATGAATATTGAAAATATGGTACATTTACACAATGAAATATAACTCACTTCTTGAAATAATGAAATCGTGGAACTCTTACTTAAGCAGATAGAACTAGAGAAAAGTCATTGTGACTGAGAAAAATCATCCTGAGTGAGGTACTCAGAACCCCAAAGAAAAATTTAGATGTTATCACTTACAACTGCTTCTTAACTTTTAATTCTTACAAATGCCTGTAAGAATCCTTAAATTCTCAGTGGTAAGATATGGAGTAAGGAACTGTAAAGGATGGAAGTTTTTCCTGAATAACTAAAAAGTATAATTAAATCTGGAGATATTTGATGTAATATGATATTGGAATAGTAATATTAAATACAGAAATGGATGAAAGTAGGGTAGGGGAAGACAGAATCTGTGGACCATCTGAAGAATGTTATAGAAAAGCACTACAGTAGAGGCTCCTCAATATGTAATATGTAAATGGATATTCTTAAAATGCATCACCAAAAAATGGGGAGAGTACAGCCTTACTGCCTTCTCTTACAACCAAAACCCCTCCAGTACCATATATGGGGTACATGTAATTGAGTTTTGATGACTGAGATCTCAGAGAAACTCTCAACCAACATATGTTACTACCCACATTATTGGTTGCTTTACAAAAACTGATAGCAAAGCCATATTGATGGAACCACACTTACCTATCTCATTGAACATGAAGATGTTTCAGTTGGTGACTAACTGGAATATTCACCCTTGTAGATAGTGTTCATGGATTGGAAAATTTATTCATACTTCCTAAGGAGAAAAGCAAAGAGGAACATAGCTGAAATTCTTCAATGACAATGGTGAGCTCTCTACAGTGTACATGGGTGTAATAGTGGTACAAATATGGTGAGCGTAAGTAACAATCATTTGATTGGATTCAATACCCAGAAAATGAGACTCATTCCTCACATTGCTCATATGGTCAAGGAAAGGGAAATACGTAGATTGTGGACCAAGGGACATTCCAAACACCGCTTTTTTTTTTCAGCAAAAGAAATGTGGCAATTTAAAGAATCCTAGTGACATTCTGTTATTCCGTTTAATAAGTATATTGCTCAACCATGATCTCAGAAGTTACTACCGGTTATAGTTGGGAACAAAGGCAGAGCCACATACCTGAACATTGTGCAGAGAGTAAAAGAGATTTGATAACTCAATCATAAATGAAAATTCTCTATCAATACTCTTCCTTCACCTCTCATGAATCTTTGTGTTGGGAGAAATCTAAGAGCCAGTGGGGACGGAAACAATGTCTTCCAGATGTAACAGACCTAACTAACTCACACATGATCACATGTAGATCATTACAACATGCATGTGATTTGCATAAAGTTGATAAGCCCTCACTACTGAGAGAAAAAACTAAACATGATCTCCCATCTCTAACCATGAAGCTATTTCCAATATACAAATGTTTGTAAAGGAGAAATCAATTTAATATGGTAGATTATAGAAATCACATTCATGGAAGGTGTTATTCAAAGTAGTAGACAGCCAAATCATATGAACTCAATGGTAGCTTGACAGTAAATTTTTGAATCCTAATGCTTTGTCTCTCAACATAAAAACATATACATTAGAACAAAGAAGAAAGCCTGCCCAAGTAGATTTCATGATAAGATCATGATGTATACACACAATAAACTTTGTTTGCTGGACATAGAGAATTCAACTTTGAGCCATCCAGGAAAGTTTCTCTGGTGGTTTTCTTTCATAATGCCAGTAAACACAATTCAGGCTCCTTCTAGAAAAAACTAATGGTTTCCTTATCAATTAATAATCTTTATATGCTACAATAATTACTGGCCTGGTAAAATGCACTAAAATTTCAATTGTTCAAAGTGTATTTTGTGTTTAACCAACTATATTATTAATTAGAATTGAGGCCACTTCTACAGGAGAAAATTTAGAAATGATATTACAAAATGGTCAATAAACTTGGCCAGGGAACTTAAAGGTCCTAGCAGAGAACACATTAATGTTGCTTTTGTAAATCTCCATTTTGTCAAATTCCCTTTTAAATATTTCTATTATGTCCTTCAGTATGTGTTGATAATTAATTCAGTTCATAACAAAATTATTACCAATGTTTTTGTATGCACATTGATAAATAATTACATAAAGGACTGTGAATAAGCAACAGTCTGTACTCAGACACAATTGGGAATTCTAAACTTCCCATACTGGGTAAAAGCTAGAGGTCAGGAATGAATGCTATGGGATGTCTCTATAAAAGACTTAACTGTTGTAAACATGGCTTCCTCTGGTTAGGGTTACAAGTGTACCCCTCACAAGATTGAGCACAAATTCAAGAAAGGAAGAAGGAGGACTTCTCAATATTCCAACTGTATCTGCACACATTCTTACTAACATAGATAATGTTACCCATACTAATGGGGTAGCAAGTGTCCTGTTTCCTTAGAAATGTGGTCACTGGTAAGGATAAACAGAACATATTTCTGAAAAATAAAACAACATACAAGAAAATCAGAGGGAGCATCATGTCAAATGGAGAGAAACTCAAAACATTTTCATTAAAATCAGGAACAAGATGAGGAAGTTCATTCTTCCTGTCCTATTCAGCACAATATTAGGAGATTCCTTTGAATAAGATATGATTTTATGCATGAAAGTTCCTAAATGCTTCAGCAGAAACCTGACAATACTGATAGTTACTTTTAGCAATGTAGCAATATAAATAAATTAATGAAAATCCATGTCCTGAAATAACAAATATTTTGAGGAACAAACCGTAGAAGCAATATCATTTATAAAATATGACATACAATACTCATATAAAATATATAACAACATGTTATGTAAAATACTACATATGTATATATTTGATGAACAATAATATCCTTCACACAAATTAAAAAATAGTGCTATAAAATTTTATGGAAACAAAAAGGATTCCCTATAGAATAAAACTGAATAATAACCAAAGTTCAGGAGATATTGGCATGCCAGATTTCAAAATGTACTATGTAATGCCTACAGTAATAAAAACTGTATTGAATGGTGGTACTCTATTTTTTCTGTATTAATTAACCTCTTTAGAAGCAACAGCCTTAGAAAACCATCAGACTGCTGTTGTCTTGGATCAAAAAAAGCTTGCATTTTAGAAATATTTTTAAATTCTGAAACCCAGATAACATTTTGAAATAAAAACAGTTTATAATGAGTAAAAAAATAGGACATGCCACTGAGGAAATCTGTGATTCAAAGCCTATTATTAGTCTGCATTGTTTCATCTGTACATATCTTAGACCATTCAGTTTAGTGTTTTTATGGCATACATGAGTGTGCTAACAATTGGGTCTCTAGTCATTGTGCCTGTTCCTTTTCCTTTTTTGGATTGCCTTGTCCACCATCAATATAATGCTCTTTGTTTATCTTATTATATTTTATTTTGTTAACGTTTGGTTGTTATCCCTTGGGTGTTCTTTTCCTCATGAGAGACAGAAAGGTAACAAATCTGGAAGGGACAGGAGGTGGGGAGAATGTAGGAAGGGTTAAAAAAATAAGTAAAACTGTGATCATGATATTAAAAAAAAGATAAGAATGGAAATGAGAAACTGGGACAAAAATCAATTTTCAGCAAAAAAAATACATCATTTAATAATGAAAAACATAATACAATTCCAAAAAGACTAAAAAGCATACAAACAAACAGAAATAAAAGCAAAGACATAACCTTGTGGATTTATCTAATGGAACATGGCCAATGTCTCCCAAACCAAAACTCCCAAACAACCCCAAAACAAATCTGCATTCTATTTTGCATATTTTATAAATTTCATCCAAATCACCGGATCAAAGCAAAGTACAGATTACATATCCAAAGAAAGTTCTTTCTAATCCACCAGTTTATTGTTGAATCTGGGAAAGATATAAAAATAAAAATGTATTAACAAATAGCACATACGTAAATACACTAAAGTGTTGTCATACCATTCAAACTGGATCACCTTATGAGATCACAGAAGAAAAAGGTTCATTATCCTGTAACAGTCTATACACTATATGTGAGTATGTGTGTGTTTTGTGCATAGATAGATAGATAGATAGATAGATAGATAGATAGATAGATAGAAAGATAGATAGATAGATAGATAGATAGATAGATAGATAGACAGACAGATAGAGGTTTGTGTGTTTGTATATATATATGGAAGATGCAGCACATTTCCACATGGTTGCAGTTCACACACCTGAATTCACTCTGCCCACTATTCTTTCTTATAGCCATTTTGGAAACCTCTTTACTTCATTATAACTGTCATAACATGAAAACTCATTCTTACCTGATGACCCTAACTATTCAGAAATTTGGAGGTGAAAACCACATGATCTATTGGGTTTTTTCCCTCTGATGATTATCTGTATGTTAACTCTCGAATGTTTTTGTCCCTTCATAATTTTCAGTTTATGGCAGATACCAAGATAGCACTGTAACTTCCTTAATGGGTATAATTATTATGCAAACTCCATATGTGAACTTAAATGTTGTTCTTATTTTCCTGATCGCCATTACTCCCACACACAAACAATCCACAATTCTGTAAGCTCTTTGAAATGCTAATATTCACCCTGTAAAAGATCTGAGCTGAAGTGACAGGGCAGATTGACAGCTCAAGGGGAGGTGCACTGCAGAAAACACAACACAGGACAGGACAAAGGAAACCAGGTCCTGATCTGATAGGTTTCTGATCTGACTGTTCAGAGTCAAAGACTTGAGATTTATAGAATAATCTATCCCAACAAATTTGCAATATATAGTGTGAAAAAAATCATCTCTACCTATTAAACAAATTTATGGCCTTGAGGGAGCTGACCTTGTTTGCTGCATTGCCTTGCAGACCATTCTTAGGGTCGTTAAAACAGGCATCCTTGGCTGCCTCTTCTCTGAATAGGACCTGGTGCACTGAATTAAGTAATCACACTGTCCCCTGCCCCTGGTCTGTGCTAGTGAGCTAGCATAACCCTCCAATCACACATGTGTGCATGGTTGCCAGGCTGCAGAGATTCAAATTCTTTTCTAAAGCTAATGACACAAGGTAGGCAGCCATGAGCTTTAAGTTGTCCTATTGTTAGTATGAAAGTGGGGGCACTTCCTAAACCCCTGTATAAATTGGTCAGGGATAAATTCAAGGCACTTTCTGGGCAATGATGACTACAGGGTATTGAATTATATTCACATTTAGTTCTGTATACAAAGGGAAAAAAAGAGTGCTTAGGAAAACGTAACAAAACTAGGGAATGTACAAAAGAACTAGATACTTGTAATATCAGGAGACATTATTTAAGAAAAGAAGATGCTTCTTTAACAACATTCTGCATTACTCAGGTTTTACGTCATTAGGTGGATCTTTAAAGTTTCCTATGTGTTTATGTAAATGAAGCACTTATCATTAACATAAAGTTTGCTATTTACTAAAAGCTTGGTTTGTCATTCAATGATGATTTTTTCTTCTGTTTTAAATATTGTTCCAATGAGATACTTACTTACTTGTTTGTATTTTAAATAGGGTCTTACTCACTAGATTTTGCTGGACTAGAAACTCACTTGTAGACATGGCTGGCTTTTCACTCAGAGATTTATCAACTTTTCACTTGTAATTGCTACAAGTAAACTCATATGGCACCACAGTTAGCTAGATTTTATTAATGTCAACTAGGTGTGTGTGTGTGTGTGTGTGTGTATATATATATATATATATATATATATATATATATATATATTCTCTCTCTCCCTTTCTCTCTCTGTTTGTGTGTGTGTGTGTATGTGTGTGTGTGTTTCTGAGAAATAATTTTGCAGAACAGTATTAGTTTTTATAAGCAGAATTATCCCTCAGCATCACTATTCTATTTTAAAACTTGGTGATTCTGATGCCCAATGAATATGCAAAGAAAGTACAAATAAAATGTAGAAAAGCACCTGAATGTTATATGATTGTACATTCAATTATTTTTCAATAACTGTAAATATATTGACTTAGTAATCTCCTTTACTGCAAGACAAAGTATACCTGGAAAAAGGAAATGAAAGAGGAACTACTAAATGTGCTTTGAATTTGGCCAATCAGCACTGTGTACTATAATCAAGGGAGGAAAACATTTGCAAAAATGAAAACGTGATTTTAAAGGAATATGGGAATACTCAGCTTCCTATTCCATAGCAAAGGATTCTATCAGAAGGTATCCCTGTGTGCCTAAATTTGCTTCAATATAGGACTGAGCAGATAAATATGGCAATATATTAATTCATAACATATTGAGAGAAAGCAATGACCACTCTTAAACAGGCTGGGCTACTGCAGATCAATCCCTCTGAAGCTTCTCTCAATGATGGAAATGTTTAAAAGTTGCTGAAAAGGGCTGGGGATTTAGCTCAGTGGTAGAGCGCTTACCTAGGAAGCTCAAGGCCCTGGGTTCGGTCCCCAGCTCCGAAAAAAAGAACCAAAAAAAAAAGTTGCTGAAAATACACTGAAAGAAATTCCCGAGTTTTATATTATTATTGTGTGTTTGCTTGTGTATTTATTTATTTTTATTGGATTTTTAAAATTTATATTTCAAATGCTATTCCCTTTCCCAATTTCACAGACATAAGCCTGCTCTTCCATCCCACTCCCCTTCTTCTATAAGGTTGTTCTCCCCATCCACCTGCTCCTGCCTTCACCCCAACATTCCCTTACAATGGGGGTCCAACCTTGGCAAGACCAAGGATTTCTCCTTCCATTGGTGCCCAACAAAGCCTTCCTTTGCTACTTACACAGTTGGAGCCATGGGTCACTTCATGTACAGTCTTTGGGTTGAGGTTTAGTCACTGGGAGCTCTGATTTTTTGGCATTGCTGTTCTTATGGTGTTACAAGCCCATAATTTCTTTCGATCCTTTCTCTATTTCCTCTAATGAGGGTCCTTCAGTTGCTGCTCCAAACTCTGTGTCCATATCCTCTTCTATGATTATTTTTCCCCCTTTTATGAAGGAGTGAAGAAAAAACTCACATTTTATGAGCTTTTCGTTGTCTCTGATTAGTTGAGTCCTCCCTTTTCTCCTCTCTCTCCTCCTCCTTCTTTTCTTCTTTACTTAATTTCTGTTTATGTTCATATCCCTTTTATTTTTTAGAACTTGTGAGACAGTTTCTCATTCTGTAGAATACGCTGGGTTGAATTTTGAAGTAAACATTTTTATTCTAATTTTTGAATGATATGATTAATATGTAAGCCAGTGTAACTCGAATGCATTTAATTTGATTACAAAATGTGAATTTTGCTCTGATCATTAATTATTTTAGTTACTATTAGATTTTTTTTGCAAAATGGAGTAGTCATGTTGGCACATGCCCTTATATCTAACAAGTGAGAGGCATAGGCCGAGAGTCTACTCTGAGTTTTCTTACAGCCAGAATTACATGTTAGAAATTGTTTGTAACAAGAAAAATATATTAATAAAATTCAAATTTTAGTACCAAAATATTATTTCTTCTCTTTTTATATCTCTAGTGGTAAGCAACAGGTTGCTGAATTATATCTCAAACCACAGAGAGGAATTAGAGAGACTTCATGAGTTTTTTCAAAGAGAGAAAGGCATCCCTACGGTTATGTTTTTTGAACAATGCCGCATCTGATAACCTTCCAGAGCCATGATCTAGGAGTCAAATGTTTAAAATTTAGGTAACAATAGTAGACATCTCATTCAAACTAGTGCATTCTACTCCTTGTCACCACATTCTCAAAGCAATTTATAATAAAAATATATAGTATACAAATGTAAAAGGCCACATTATTTTTCATAGAATGAAAACTCCTTAAAAGCTTAAAGAGTCTTTTGAGCCTCAAGTCAATACTTTCAATGTTACCCCTGTAATATCTAAATATAGTTACATATTTTTAGCATACATTGATGTAAAACATATATTAAGTTTTATCTAAAAGGAACTTAGACTGTACTAAGAAATCCTTAAGTGGACTTTGAGTTTCATAGTTTTCTGACCCTACCTACTGGTTGCTGTTGTTCCTTGTGTGTATATTATATCTGCATTTGTGATGAAGGTCAAATTCAAATCTGTTTATGTTAGGCAAGTATAATAACAAAGGTTGAATATCAAACATATATGTCCTTGGATCTAAAAGTCCCACAGCATTTCCACTTCCAAATATTTTACAATCCAAATTCTCTATCAAACTCTTAAGTCTCATTTTGATAATGGGGCTCCTTTAAAAATGTACTTTCTTATCTCAAGAGGGATGAAGCAAGCAACGATGTGAACAGTGAAAAATCAAACCACAATGGTGTTAATAACTCAACATCTTAATAATGGTGATCCGCTTACTATTTTCTAGTATTTTGAAAGGGTCTGGGTAACATCTCTGAGTCTGCCCTTTGTTGCATATGTGCAGTTGTTCTAAGCTATGACTGACTTGACACCATGGATGCTACTGATCTTGCTGGTCATCCTATGTTACTTGCATCTCCCCACAATGTGGGGTATCTTGCAGCAACTGGGCTGAACTTTATCCAGTAATCTTATCTATCATGTTTTCAAGAGACCCATCTCTTCCACACAGTAACAAACCTCAGCTGTTGTCTACGATGTCTCATTGCTTTCATAACCAGTGCCACTTGGGTGAATCTAGTTCCTAGAGTGTATCAGAGTTAAGACCTCATCATTTTTGGAACACAGTTTCTGCATGCTGACCCTGAGCCATGATTTTCTAGAGACTTCACATCTATGATGCTGGTCCCTTCTTTATAACAAATGATTGATTGTTTAGAGTAAGATGGCCAGCATTTATTACCCAGCCAAGCTATGATTTCCTTCACTTAAGTGGCTCTGTTATTGAAATTTCTGAATTGAAATTTCTTCCAGTACATTCAAGAAACTGGGGAATTGTGGAACATCCTGCTAAAAGATTGAATGTAAAAAAAATGTGTGCTCTTCTAGAGAAAGAGAGAGAGAGAGAGAGAGAGAGAGAGAGAGAGAGAGAGAGGTTCAAACTGATTCAAAACTGATGGTGAGGATGGATTCAAAGTATTCTGGAAACAAAGACACAACAAAACTGTTTTCTGATCAAGAATCCTAGATGGAAATTGAGATTCAATGTTATAGTCCTAAAGCAGGAGCTATTACCTTCATGGATGCACAGAAATTTAAGGCTGTGTAAGTTATTGAATAAAGGCCATGGCTGAGAAGTGTTTCCCTGTGCTTAGGCAGGTTTAATGATCAGGATACAGGTAAATGTGTTCGTGAAAAATTCAGTGTGAAGGATTGTAGGGGCTGACATTGGGACAGAGGACAGAATGAAAAGAAGAATGTGCATCTGAGAACTTAGTAAAAAGTTATTTTTGATAGAGCTCTTGGCCAGGTGATAAAGAAATGGAAAATGCTACAGAAGTGCTACACAGAGCAGTTTAAGGAGATTCTAAGCCTATTCTTCTAATACCATGAAGGTGCTTGGTGCTTCAAAGACAAGAGAGGCTGCTTTTAGATGACTATTTCACTATCAGTGAAGAGCACTATGTCAGGAGCATGAACGCTATCCTACACCTATTCTATTCTCAGCTTGTACTTCGATGAAGTGAAGGCCAAGTCAATGCCCTTAGAGGAAAAGATCAACATTTCAATTAAGTCATAAAATATCAATGTTGGACCTTTCTAGCTCAGCTGGATTGCAATACCTTTAAGTAATGTCAAAAATGTGATTCCCAATTACAAAGTAAAGAAGAGGGTACTTTCTTCACCATCTGAAGAAACATCAACTAATAACCTAAATCTGTCCAGTCTTATGTCAAAAATGAAGAGAAATTACAATCAATAAAGAGGCATGTATAAAATCTGATAGTGAAAGTTAGATTTTTAAAGTAGCTCAAAACTCAGCTACAGGATCTGACTCAGGAAGACAGATTGTTAAAAATGCAGGAGAACTGGTTAGAGAAACTGACCCTCCAGCTTATCACCAGACTGAGTAAATGAGTAATGGGTTTTGTTCTGCCCCTTTGATGTTTGTTCAATGCTCCTTTGGCCCTCCAGCCATTGTGTCCTGCAGAGAGTATTCTAGGAAACCGGCTGGCCAAGCCTAACTAGATGTGTATCAGATGCAGATGCTTCATCAACTCTGACAAACATTTACCCAAAAGGACAATCAGGATCTGTTCTCAGGAGAATGAGAGCTTGACCTTTCCCCTCATTTAAACCCTAGAGTCTTAAGAGCAATCCTGAGACTTTGAGAGTTTCCCCTTGCAACATTTTTGGTATTTCCTTTTGACATCACCCCATCTCCTGGAGCTTGTGACTTCGTCCTTTAAAGAGCCCTTCTCCCAGCCACTCAGGTTCGACACCTCTGTCTCCTGCGTGGGATATGTGTCTGCCCGGAGATCTCCTTAATAGGTTTCCATAATAAACCTTGCCTTTGCTTATAACATCTAAAATGGTCTCTCTGTGTCTGGGGTCCGCAACTTCCTGAGACTTGAGAAAGGGTCTCTCTTCGGGGATCTTTCAATGGCAATATAAATTTTGCTTTTATTAACTATTTTATTAGCATGTTGAATAAAAATATTATTCAAAAATAATCTTAGAATTTCCATACCGCTCCTTGCCAGGTATACAGTATGCTCATGAAAAAACAAAACAAAACAAAACAAACAACAATTAATACTTTGTGCTGTTTTTCTAGAAAAAGGATGGTGGTCAAATGCATTGAATCATGCTTGCCCTGAAATCATAGTACATCAAAGTCAGTGCATTACTAATGGACCATCTAGGCCATCTATTGAATCGTCTCCTCAGTCAACCAGTAGAATACTTCTGTAGAAAAATTTCAACCTACCTCATGAAATCCAGAATATTCACTGAATAAGTATATATTAATGAAACATCAAACTACAGTTTATTATGCTTTTCAAAAGTATTTTATGGCCTTAAAACCCAGCATCATAGGACACTGTCATTAGGACAAAACGGTACCCGACAGATTTGGAAAAGATCTTTATCAATCCTACAACCGATAGAGGGCTAATATCCCAAATATATAAAGAACTCAAGAGGGCTGGGGATTTAGCTCAGTGGTAGAGCGCTTACCTAGGAAGCGCAAGGCCCTGGGTTTGGTCCCCAGCTCCGAAAAAAAGAACCAAAAAAAAAAAAAAAGAACTCAAGAAGTTAGACTCCAGAGAGCCAAGTATCCTTGTTAAAAATGGGATACAGAGCTAAACCAAAAATTCTCAAGTGAGGAATATCGAATGGCTGTGAAGCACCTAAATAACTGTTCAACATCCTTAGTCACCAGGGAAATGCAAATCAAAAAAAAAAAAACAAAAACAAAAAAAAAAGAAACAAAAAACAAAAAAACAAAAAAACCCACTGAAATCCCACCTCACACCAGTCAGACTGCTTAAGATCAAAACTAAGGTGACAACATGTGCTGTCAAAATGTGAAGAAAGAGGAACACTAATCCATTTTTGGTGGGATTACAAACTGGTGCAACATTGGGAAATAAGTCTGAAGGTTCCTCAGAAAATTGCAATACCTGAGGACCCAGCTGTACCGCTCCTGGGCATATGTGGACATGGTGCTCCAATGTACAACAAAGACACATGCTCCACTGTGTTTGTAGCACCCCTATTTATAATAGCCAGAAGCTGGAAAAAACCCAGTTGACCTTCAACAAATGAATGGATACAGAAAATATGGTACTTCTACACAATGGAAGGCTACTCAGCTATCAAAAAATATGACTTCATGTAATTCACAGGCAAATAGATGGAATTAGATAATATCATCCCCAGTGAGGTACCTCAATCATAAAAAAATAAAATAAAACAAAACAAGCAAACAAACAAAACTAGACAGTATATGCACTCACTGACAAGTGAATATTAGGTCTAAATCTCAGATTACCAAAGATAAAATCCACATACCACATTACATTCAAGAAATAGATGAGTAAAGTTTGGATGTTTCAGGCCTTCTTAAATAGGGGGAATAAAAATATTCATAGGAGTTGACATGGAGATAAAGTTTGCAGCAGAGATGGATGTAGTGGCCATTCAGAGCCTGCCCCACCTGGGTATCCAGCCCATATACATTTATCTACCAAACCCACACAATGTTGCTGATGCCAAGAAATGCATGCTGACAGGAAATTGATGTAGCTGTCTCCTGAAATGCTCTGTCAGAGGATGACAAATTCTTAGGCAAATGCTGACAGGCAACCAATGAACAGAGAATGGGGTACCCATTGGAGGAGTTGAAGACAGGATTGAAGGAGCTGATGTGGTTTGCACCCCATAAGAACAACAATACAAAACAAGCAGACCTCCCAGTGACAAAACCACCATACAGAGTACACAGGGATACACCCATTCCTCCAGCTTCAAATGTAGTAGAGGGTAGTCTTTTTGGGCACAGGTGGGTTGAGAAGTCCTTGGTCCTTCTATGGCTGTACCCCTCAGCGTAGAGGAATATCAGGGCCAGGAAGTTAGAATGGGTGGGTGCTTTGATAGGCGAATGCCCTCATCTAAGAAGGGGGAGGGTATGAGTTAGGGGGATATGAATAGGAAACCGGGGTAGGGGATAAAATTTGAAATGCAAATATCAAATAATAATATCCAATTAAAAAGCTTTAAGAGGAAAATTATGCAAATTTCAAAGACAATTATTTTGGAAAAGTATTTTATTGTTTGCTACTGTATATAATTGTTTGAAAATTTTTTATGGAGCACAGGTCTGAAGAGGATAGGAGAGTGAGCCCTCAGCTCCCCTCTGATTTGCATAACAGATCATGGGAAGCAAACATATAGGTGATATTAATTGAACATAGTTTTTCTGAAGGAGTATTAGTAATTTTAACTATTGAGAAATTCTTTGGGGGAAAGGAAGTTATTGTAATAATGCTCTGTCACATTCCTCCTCTCCCCAAACGCTTTGTTTTTATGAGCGTGCCTCTCCACATATTCATCCACTTCTGCCTCACCAATCTATCCTTATCCTATGGTGGAACATCAAGACTCCAAGGGCCTCTGTTGATGTCAGATAAGGCCATCCTCTGCTACACATGTATCTAGAGCCCTGTGGAACTCCAGGTAGACTCTTTGGTTGGTAGTTTAGTCTCTGGTAGCTCTGGGTGGTCACTTTAATTCACATTCTTCTTTCTATGGGGTTGCAATCGCCTTCAGCTCCTTCAGTCCTTCCCCTAGCTATTCCATTGTGGTCACCAAGGCTCAGTCTGATGATTGGCTGTATTTGCAACTATTTTGGTTAGGTGCTGATAGAACCACCCAAGGAACAGCTATATCAGGCTTCTGTCAGCAAGTGCTTCTTGAAATCAGCAGTAGGGTTCGGGTTTGGTATCTGCAGACGGAATGGATCGCTAGATAGGGCAGTCTCTGGATGGCCTTTCCTTTAGGTTCTTTTCCATTTTTTCCCTATCTTTCCTTTTGTCAGGAACATTACTGGATTAAATTTTTTTAGAATGGTGGGTAGCCCAATCCCTCAACTAGGGGTAATGCCTATCTACTGGTGGTGGTCTCTAAGGTTCTATCTGCCCTTTGTAGGGTGTTTCTGATAAAAAAAATCCATGTTTGGTCCTGGAAGCCTCTTGTTTCCCTGGTGTCTGGGGATTTTTAGTAGCTATCCCGAGTTCTGCAGTCCCCACTGCTAATATTTCTATTCGGTTTCCTAACCATCTGCATTTGTCTTCTATCCCTTCCAATAACTGATATTGTTCCATCTTTTCCCTCTCCCTCCACTCTTCCTTCCAGGTCTCTTCCTTCCTCTATCTCCTGTGACAATTTTCTTCTCTCTTCTATGTAGCATTGAAGCATCCACATTTTGGTCTCCTCCTTTTTTACCCAGATATCCTCAACACTGTGTCCATAAACCATTGAATGAATAATGAAAATATGGTACATTTACACAATGAAATGTAACTTACTTCATGAACCGATAAAGTCATTGAACTCTTACTTAAGTGGATAGAACTAGAAAAAATCATACTGAGTGAGAAAAATCATCCTGAGTGAGGTACGCAGCACCCAAAAGAAAAATTTATATGTGATCACTTAAAACTGCTTGTTACGTTTTAATCCTTACAAATGTATGTAAGAATCCTTAAATCCTCAGAGGTAAGATGTAGAGTGAGGAACTAGAAATGATGGAAGATTTTCCTGAGTAAGTGAAAACATATTAAATCTGGAGAAATGTGGTATAATGTGATAGTTGAATGGGAATATTAAATGCAGAAGTGGAGGAAAGTGGGGTAAGGGACATAAGAATCTGTGGACTTTCTGAAGAACGTTATAGAATAGTACTACAGTAGAGGCTCCTTAATATATACTATGTTAATGGAATATTCTTAAAATACATCACAAAATAATTGGGAGAGTAGAACTTGACTGCCATCTCTCACTACTGAAGCCACTCCAGTGCCATGTATGGGTCACATCTATTTGAGTTTTAATGACTGAGGTCACACAAAAATTCTGAAACAACTTACATTCCTACCAACATCATTGGTTGCTTTTCAGAAACTGATGGCAAAGCAATATTGGTGAGACAACACTTACCTATCTCATTGAACATGAAGAATTAAAGTTGATGACTAACTGGAGCATTCACTCCTTCTCGACAGTGTTCATGGATTGGAAAATTTATTCATACTTCCTGAGGAGAAAAGGAAAGATGAACATAGCTGAAATTCTTCAGTTTACAAGGGGGACAGTCTACAGTGTACATGGGTACAATAGTTGTACAAACGTGGTGAGAGTAATTTAAATTATTTGACTGGATTCAATGCCCAGTCCATGAGACACATTCCTGATGAAGTTTATATGCCAAAGAAAAGGGATGTAAGTAGATTGTGGATCAAGGCACATACCAAACACCATTTTTTCTACAAAAGTAATGTAACAATGTAAGGAATCCTAATAATATTCTGTTATTCCCTTTAGTATATTGCTCAGCCATGATCACAGAAGCTACTATCTGTTATTGATGGGAACAAAAGCAGACACATAACTGAAAAATGTGTATAGAGTAAGAGAAATTTGGTAACTCAGTCATAAATGCAAATTCTCTATCAAAACTCTTCCTTCATCTCTCATGGATCTTTGTGTTGGATGAAAGCTAAGAGAAACTGGGAATGGAAAGAATGTAACAAAGGAACCAATGTCTTTCAGATGTAACAAGGGGGGCAGTCTACAGGGTACATTACTGAGAGAAAGAACAAATGTTCATAAATAAGAAATTATTTTAATAAGGTGGAGTCTGGCTGATTATAGAAATCACATTCATGGAAGATTTTATTCAAAGCAATAAACAGCCAAATCATATGAACTCAATGGTCTTTTGACAATAACTTTTTGATTCCTAATGCTGTGTCTGTCAACAAAAAAACAGATAAAATTGAACAAAAGAGAAAGTAGGAAAGAGCCTCAGTTTATCCCAGGAGATTTCAATATAAGATCATGATATATACACACAATAAGCTGTCTTTGCTGGACATAGAGAGTTCAGTCTTGTGCTATCCAGCACAGTTTCCCTGGTGGTTATCTTTCATAATGCTAGAAAACACTATTCAGTCTCCATTAAGAAAAAAAATAATGGTTCTCTTATCCATTCATAATCCTTACATGCTACAATAATGACTGGCTTAGTAAAATGCATTAACATTTCAATTGTGCAAAGGGAATTTTGTGCTTTACTGACCACATTATTAATAAGAAGGGAAGCCAATTTTACAGGAGAGAATTCAGGAATGATACTACAAACACGGTCAGTAAACTTTGCTAGGGAATTTAAATATCCTACCAGAGAACACACTAACATTGTATTACTAAATCTCCATTGTGTCAAATTCCCTTTTAAATATTTCTGTTATGTTCTTTGGCAAGTGTTGTTGATTATTTCCATAAATAACAATTTTATTACTAATGTTTTTGTTGGCACAAAATTATGCTGTACTTGACATTATAATTGTATGCAATATAGAACAGGATTCTGATACATGAATGAATAACACTAAAGACTGTAGTAAGAATTACAGAAGTAACAATAGCAATTGAGTGAAGCAAATGTTCTATTAACCCACAGATTTCTCTGCCTGTGCCATCAAGTATCTTATCAAAATTGAATGTTGTTTCTGTTGTATTTACATTTCTTCATATTTTATAAATATTGGAAGTATAGAGAAACAAAATCATTCATCCCATTATTTTCTTTCTTTCTTTTTTTTTTTTTTTTTTTTTTTTTTTTTGGAGCTGGGTACCGAACTCAGGGCTTTGCGCTTGCTAGGCAAGCTCTCTACCACCGAGCTAAATCCCCAACACCCATTCTTCCACTTTTTAAATGTAGTATTTTTCCTTTGCATAGTTTATTTCACTTCGATATTTAACAAATATTGTTCTTAAGCAAAATAATTTTGTACCTGTTATTTGAAACTAATAATTTTATTGGACCCATTATTTTGTCTTAATTACCTTTAGTATGGAGATCTTAGAGAATTGTGTTGGGGTCCAGAAGAGAATGCTCTGAGGGAGCAAGTTTGGAACAAGAGTGAAGTCAAGACTTGTACAAACCCTGAAAATTATCAGGAGTAGGACAGTTTTCAATCTTCCTGTGGGCCTACATGTATGAGAGCACATAGACCTATGCACCCACCTCCATCATCCTGCGGTAGTTACTTAGTCTGGTGGCCAAATTACTCCTCAGACTTCCTCTCTCACCATGAGGATGTAGAAGCACTCAGAATTCAAGTAAAGCTTTCCAAACAGTTCATGCACAGCCAATGCGGTATATTCACCTTACTCTTCTTACCCCAAATAAACAAGAGTTATTTCAGTTTTTTCATCTCTGGATAAGGCCACTTATCCAACACTCATGCAGATCATGTTACTCTCTAAACTACCAGGCCCTGCTAGGCTTCATTCTTTCTATTCCAGCTTTAAAAGCAAGGGAACCTGGATTCTCCCAGGGCAGAAGGGATAATATCCACTGATAAAAGGATATTACCTGAAAAGCTTGGAAAACCCAAGACATAATTCAGAGTCCACATGACATTCAAGAAGAAGAAAGACCAAATTTCTGATGTGCCAGTCCTGCTTGAAGCATGAAATATGGAGAAAAAATGTTGAGCAGAGACTGAAGCAAAGACCATGAACAGATTGTCCCACCTGGAATTCCTTCCCATATAAAGCCACCTAAACCAGACTATATTTTATTTTGCAAGAAGTACAATCAGACAAGAGTCTGATATGGATGTCTCCTGAGTTTCTCTGCCAAAACCTGACAAATACAGAGGCAGATGTTTGCAGGCAACCACTGAAGTGAGAATGGAGTCCCAATTGAAGAATTAGAGAAAGGACTGAAGTAGTTGAAGGGTTCACCACCCAATAAGAAGAACTATGATATTAACCAAACTGTACCGCTCCAGACTTTTCAGGGACTAAAGAACCATCCCAAGATTACACAGGGATGGACCTATGGCTCTAGCAGCATATATAGCAGAACACATCCTTGTCAGGCATCAATGGGAGGAGATTCTGTTGGTCTTGTAAAAGCTTGATTCTCTAGTGTTAGTTTATGTCAGGTAAGTGAGGGAGGAAAGAGTGGCTGGTATGTAGGGGAGAACACTCTTAGAAGCAGGAGGAAATAGTAGGTTTTTGGAAGGGAAACCAGGAAAGGGGATAATATTTGAAATGTAAATGAAAAATGCCTATAAAAGAAATAAAATAGGATTTTTTATAGCTCACCTAGAATAGCCCATGATTGAGTATATGTTAATAAAACAGAAGGTTCTAGTTTATTATCCTTTTTCGACATTATTTTTCTTCCTTAAATCCCAGCCACATACATGTCATCCGGGCCTCTCTTTAAAAGAATTAAGAAATACCTTTCTTTTATATAGAGCAGAATATTCTTCATGAGTGAAACCTGGTAACCTCATATATACATATGTATATATGAGGTTAGTGGAATTACAGTCTTTCATTAGGATATAAACAAGAATTGCTTGTCAGGGAACATCCCTAGGTCCTTCGTCACTGAATTATTTAGGCATTTTCTTCAGGGAACCTCAATGCTGTTTCCAAATACAGAGCAGATTAATTTTCTCAGGGAATAATTTAGAGACCCATATAGCAAGGGGACATGTATAGTCATGGATTCTTTTGTCACATAAACATAATATTAATATCATAGATATATAGAATTGGGGTATTTCCCACCATCTGAAGTTATGGAATGATATCCCAAAATCATCATCAGTTTTACTTGAAAGAATTTTTCAAGGAGATTCTATTTTCTTTAAAATTATACCAATTTAAATTTAAAAGATCTATTTTATTCATTCTTACTGTGTATTATTATTTGAGTATGTCTATGAGCACATGTCTACAGGTCCTCTAGATGCATTAGGGTGAATGCCTCAGTTACCCTGTGAGTGTCCTCACAGATCATGGTAAAGAAACATATAGGTGATGCTAATTGAACTCTGTGTCTCTGGAATACTATTCAGTACTCTTAAATGTTGAGAAATCCCATAGAGAAAAGAGAGGTTGTCATGACAATGGAATAAACTAATAATAAATCTCAGTGTTCTTAACATATAAGATAATGTTTTGAAAGTTACTATCTCCTTCGGAGGATATTAGAGTCTAGACAGTTATGTCCACAGGTTAAGGATTGACTGCAAGAGCCCAAAGATATGCAAAATTTTACTTAGATAAGAGAAGGTAACTTATTCATCAGATGTCAATAGTTTTTATAACTCTGCTGTACAAAATTTGGCTCTAGGAGGGAATTGCTTAAAGGGAAAAAAAGAATAACACATTATTGAGGCAGAAATATTAGGATGAAATACTGAACATTATACAAAATTTTTGTTACCCCATGTTTTGAGGAGTAGGACATTCCTCTATTCGCCAGTCTACAGAATTGCCCTGACCGGGCCTCAGAACTCAGTCTCCCTACCAAACAAGATCACAAATTCCCGTTAAAGGACATTTTCAAGAAGTCTGACAATTGGTTTTGTGATGCTGAGAATCAGAGTAAATTCATTAGTTTAGGCAAACTTCATATTTGATGATATAATTCATAAAAATTACTAGCGGTGTTTATTGGGAAGAGGAGATATATTTGAAAAGGGAAGATCTTTTTTCTGAAAAATACTTGAATTATTGGATTGACACACACACAGACCATTTTTTAAACATGTACCAAGCTTTAGAACTACATCCATGAAACAGAAAACAATCACAGAATAAACAAGAACAGCACTAACAACAGAACACTTAAATGTTTTAAAAATACAGTTCTTTCTCAATCAAATTTCTTTCAGGATGCAGAACCTTCTATTAATGGTATATGTATATTTCGTACATAACTCTATTTTTATTGGAACCATTTATCTATAAGCATGAATCAACCTGTCTGCATATCTGAGAGTTTCTCATTTTTCCTCCTTTCAAGGTGATTGCATACCACTCTGCTCTTTTTTGAGCCATTCTTCCTTAGAGCTCCAGTCAGTCACTGGCTCTACCACTATAAATGAATAAACAAAATGAGCCTATGTAGCATGTAGTATAAATATCTTATAAGGAATCGTCTAATAAATCAATTTTTCTTTTAAATTTGCATGCTGTATATGCTCATGGCAAATATTTCTCTCAATCCATTTTTATCATCTTTATTAAATTGGGTATTTCTTATTCTCATTTCAAATATTCCCTTTTCCAGTTTCCATGCCAACATCCCCCAAACACTCCTCCTTCCATATTATATGGGTGTTCCCATCCCAAAGCTCCTCCCATTATCGCCTTCCCGCCAAGACTCCCATTCACTGGTTGGTCCAGCCTTGGCAGGACCAAGGCCTTCCACATCCTCTGGTACCCTTAGTAGGCTATTTATTGCTACCTATGCAGTTGGAGCCCAGGGTCAGTCCATGTATAGTCTTCGTGTAGTAGCTTAGACCCTGGAAGCTCTGGTTGGTGGGCATTGTTGTTCAATTGGGTCACAAGCCCCTTCAGCTCTTTTCAGTCATTTCTCTGCTTCCTTCAACAGGGGTCCTGTTCTTAGTTCAGTGGTTTGCTGCTGGCATTCGCCTATTAATTTACCATATTCTGGCTGTGTCTCTCTGGAGAGATCTATATCCGGTTCCTGTCAGCCTGCACTTCTTTGCTTCATCCATCTTATCTAGTTTGGTGGCTGTATATGTATGGGCCACATGTAGGGCGGGCTCTAAATGGGTGTCCTTCAGCCTTTGTTCTTACCTTTGCCTCCCTATCCCCTTCCAAGGGTATTCCTGTTCCACTTTTAAAGAAGGAGTGAAGCATCCACATTTTGGTCATCCTCTTGAGTTTCATGTGTTCTGTGCATCTAGGGTAATTTGAGCATTTGGGCTAATAACCACTTATCAATGAGTGCATACTATATGTGTTTTTCTGTGATTGGGTTACCTCACTCACGATGATACTTTGACAGTTCCATTCATTTGCCTATGAATTTCATAAAGTCATTGTTTTTGATAGCTGAGTCATATTCAATTGTGCAGAAGCACCACATTTTCTGTATCTATTCCTCTGTTGAAGGGCATCCGTGTCCTTTCCAGTCTCTGGCTATCATAAATAAGGCTGCTATGAACATAGTAGAACATGTGACTTTGTAATATGTTGGAGCATATTTTGGGTATGTGCCCAAGAGAGGTATAGCTGGGTCATCAGTTAGTTCAATGTCCAATTTTCTGAGGAACCTCCAGACTGATTTCAGGAATGGTTGTACCAGTCTACACTCCCACCAACAATGGAAGAGTGTTCCTCTTTCTGCACATCCTGGTCAGCATCTGCTGTCACCAGAGTTTTTGATGTTGGCCATTCTGACTGTTGTGAGGTAGAATCTCAGTTCGTTTTGATTTACATTTCCCTTCTGACTAAAGATCTTGTACATTTCTTTAGGTGCTTCTCAGCTATATGGCATTCCTCAGCTATGAATTCTTTGTTTAGATTTGATCCCCATTGTAAATAGGTTTATTTTTCTCCCTGCAGTCTAACTTCATGAGTCTTTGTATATTTTAGATATAAGGCCTCTATCAGTTGTAGGTTTGATAAAAATATTTTCCCAATTTGTTCGTTTCTGTTTTCTCCTAACAACAGTGTCCTTTGCCTTACAAAAGCTTTGCAGTTTTATGAGCTCTCATTTTTTTGATTCCTGATCTTAGAGCATGAGCCATTGGTGTTTTGTTCAGGTGATTTTCTCCAGTGCCCATGTGTTCGAGATTCTTCCCTACTTCTCCTACTGCTGGCCTTCTTTCTGTATATTTGCACACTGTAGTACTCTAAACTCAGATTAATCCACTCCACTGCCACTGTTCTTGGTGAACAGCCCTTGGTACTGGTATCTCCAATATTCAAGTGTCTTCTAATGCAACTAGTCTTCACCAACAGCCTCTCATAGGCTCTCTTAATGGTGCTACACCTCAAATTCTTTTTATGATTCCTTCATTCCTGGGCTGTCAACTACAATTGAGGCTGTACATTCACCCATGACCTTTCATGACCTCTTAGAGTGCCAAGGTTCAGCTGTTCTCCATGACCCATTAATGACATCAAAACCAATACAACCCGGGTGACTCTTTCATATTACCAAGTACAGCTTCAGCACTACATACATCCTTGGCTATCTCTGGAATACAGTTTCTTTGTGCCCTCAGAAAACACTTCCCAGGAGATTTCACCTCAGCGATGCTGGTCTATTCTTAATCACTGCTAATGTGTTATCCCCAGCTAAACGGCATCAATTGTTCCATTAGTTCCTCATATTTTTCACTCTAAAGCCAGAGCCACATGACTGAAGCTGCCATGTCCTGCCTCTTTGGTGGGCTGGAAAATGGCCTCGCTTACTCTATTCCCAGCTTTCTGTTTTCCCATCTCCTTCTCTGTGTAAGCTTGGCTTTCCTTGAACTTGCTTTGCAGATTGACCTTTAACTCAAGATTTTCATGGCACTGTCTAATATAATGCTGAGATTAAAGGCATATACCACAATGCCTGTATTCAGGCATTTCTTTAGGTAGAACCTGATTATCCCAGCCTTGCCTTGCATTTAGAGATACTTTTGGCTTTGGCTTCAGCGATGAAATGTGTGTACCACCATCCTTGGATCTAAGCTGAACTAGGTATGATCTTGACTCTAGATCCCTTACTCTGTTATTTCCTAGAACATAGCATTTAGGTCCATTTCACTTTCTGGTGCCCCTGTAAACTTGAATCATCTATTTCATATTTGTTTCTTTCTAAGCTTGCTACATTTCTTCAAAATGCTGTTCATAAGACTTAATTAAAGAGCAATGTGCTGGGCTTTTTGAGACATCCTTTGTGAATGCAATTAATATAAATCTGTTTACCTTAGCCTCAAGTAGACTACTCAGAAATGGGCAAAAATCAGCCACATTCTTCACCAGAATGTCACAAAAAATTCATTCAAGGCAACATTCTAAAATTTTACTACACTAAGTCTCTTGGAACAAGTTGCTACACTTCAAATCATATTCAGGAATGAAGTCTATGTAAAGTCCCCAAATCTAGATTATTCCACAAAAAACCATGTCCAGTTCTATCACATCAATACCCCAGTTCCTGGTACCAACTTCTATCTTAAGCTTTTACTGCTGGGTACAAACTCAGTGACCAATGAAAATATTTTTTTTAATTCTTTATATATTTAATATTTAAGTCTTTATCCCCTTTCCAGTAGGGCCTCTGATTGTTCGTCATCCCATACCTCATTCACCCCACTTTCTTCAGGAGGATGTCCCTGCACTACCACACTATCAAACCTTCCCTCTCCCTAGGCATCAGGTCACTTGAAAGTTAGTTGCATATTTTCTCACTGAGTCCAGACCAGGCAGTCCTCTGTGGTATATCTGTTGTGGGCCTCATATCAGCATGGTTTTTGCTTCCTGGTTAGTGGCACAGTGTCTGAGATATCTCAGGGTTCCAGGTTAGTTCAGACTTTTGGTCTTCCAATAGGGTCGCCAACCTCCTTATCATCTTCCAACTTTTCCCTGAACAAGCTATGGGGTTCACCAGTTTCTGTCCATTCCTTGGGTATAAATATCTCCATTTCACTCAGCTGCTTTTTAGGCCTTTTGGAGGGCAGTCATTTTAAGTTCATTTTTATGTATGGTATACCCTAGCTACAGAAATCGAGTCAGACCTTGGAGTCTACCCTTGAGCTGTATGCAATTTGGGCCAGTCACTAGACCATCTTTTCCTCAGGCTCATCTCCATTTTTGTCCCTGCAATTCTTTCAGACAGGGACAATTCTGGGACATCTTTTCTGACAGTGGGATGGCAACCCCAACGGTCAACTAGTTGCCCTGTGTTTTACTGAATGTGGACTCTAGAAGTACCCTCCCCTGACTATAGGAAATCTCATCTAAGGCTGCTTCCTTTGAATCCTGAGAGTCTCTCACTTCCCTGGTCTCTGGTATGTTCTAGAATGTCCCCCCACCTCCTACTTCTTGACATTTCCTGTTTCCAAACTTGGTTCTGGCCATTAAGACTTCAATCTGGTCCCGCACATACCTGATTGTGTTGCCATTTTTCTTTCCGTTTCCTTTCACACTCAGGACCTTCCCTCTGTCCCTTATAATTGTTTCCTTCTCCCTCTTAAGTAGGATTGAGTCATCCTAACTTGGACCCTTTGTCTTGTTAACCTTCTTGATTTTTGTGGATTGTATCCTGGGTATATGGTACTTTTTTTTGCTAATATACACTAAAACCAGTTACACTGAGTGTAATAGAAGAGGAAGTGGGAAACAACCTGGAACTTACTGGCACAGGGTGAAATTTCCTAAACAAAACACCAGGGGCTCTGTTCTAAGATAAATAATTGATAAATGGCATGTCATGAAAATGTAAGGCAAAGGACATAGTCAAGAGGGAAAATCAGCAACCAATAGATTGGGAAAAAATTTAAACTAATCCACATCTGATGGAGGGCTAATATCCAAAGTAAATAAAGAACACAAGAAGCTAACCACTAAGAAACAATCAACCCAATCAAAAAATGGGGTTTGTAACAGAGAATTTACAGCAGAGGCGTCTTGAATGGCTGAGAAGCACTTAGAGTAATCTGAAAAGTCTTTAATGATCAGGGAAATGAAAATCAAAACCACCTTAAGATGCTACCTTACATCAATCTGAATGTGTCATGGACCAAACAGGCTCCATCTGCCAATTAATAGCCTCAAGTTTCTGCCTCGTATCTATTACTCTTCCGTTTCCTGGATTTGAGTCTCTCGTCATCTAAACCACCAAAACCTAAGGGTTTCAAATATATACTTAAGTAAAATTATTTTTCCCCAAACACACTTAACTTTAATTTCTACCTCATATGTGAGTGTGTGTGTGTGTGTGTGTGTGTGTGTGTGTGTGTATGTGCATGTGTGTGATTGTGTACGTATGTGTGGGCATGCATGTGGGCATGTGTTTCAGCATTTTGCCAAATACGGGGATTTACTCAAACTCTGTATTCAGGACAGCTCCAGGAGTGCAACCCATAGAAGCTCCAGCCTATTCTCATAGAAACAAGCACTCTTCTGGGTCTTCACCTTCCTAATTGCAGATGGTACAACAGACCCTGGACAGCAATAAAACTCCAAATCTCCTAAGACTTGACCAACATCCCTATCACCATTTTCTTAGGTTTCCTAGAGACACATCACTCCAACGTCAGCCAGAATCAGCTAAAGGTCACATTGAATCTTTTGCTGATTCATCACGGCATCTTTCTAGTTTCCCCTATTTTTATTAAACAAAAATGGGGGAATTTAAGCATCTTAACATTGTTTCTTTTAGGCTCCACCAAACAGATATTAGCCTGGCTCACAATAAATTGGACTTTTTGTCCTCTCTTGTATGACCTCCTCTACCTCTTCCCAATCTCCACGAGTTCAAGGCTGGCCTCATCTCTCTGTAACTCTGTCTTTCTGTCTGTCTCTTTCTGTCTCTCTGTCTGTCTCTTTCTGTCTCTGTGTCTCTGTGTCTGTCTCTGTCTGTCTCTGTCTGTCTCTGTCTGTCTCTGTCTGTCTCTGTCTCTGTCTCTGTCTCTGTCTCTCTCTCTCTCTCTCTGATTCTATGTCTTCCCACCTCCCCTTCCTATGCCCCCAAATAAACTCTATCCTACAGTAGAACTGTCCTATGTCTGTTCTCTCTGAAGAAGGGATGAATCTGTATGGGTTTGCTGAGGCAACTCTTCCCATTGCACAATACCACAAACCACAAAATATATCCCTGTCTTTACAAACACACAAAACTGTGATTTATATCTGAACAGTCTGTACTTTGCATTATAAAATTATGGAAGGAAAAAATCTTCAAAAGTAAAAAGTTGTCTCTGAATATATATGGAAATGCCTTGCTTCCTACCTCATGACAAAACTTTCCAAAGCTACATACCTGAGTGGCTAAATTTTCGGTAATACAAGAATGAGCAGATAAACATGGTAATATATCAGTTCATGTCATGCTCAGAGGAGTATGACCACCCATGAACAGGCTGTGCTACTGAGGTCACTCACTCTGAAGGTTCTGCCAAACCTGGAGTACTTTAAAGATTCTTGAAAACATATATCTGTCGTCCATAATCCTGTACTTTTAAGATACCTTTCTAAGACTGAGTAGTAATAGGAAAAATTCAGTGAGACTACAAGGCATTAATGTTGTATTTAGTCAAAGTTGTCAGAGGATGGCTGGCAAGAAGTACTTAATAAGGCAGAACTAATCTGATATTTTAAAGACAATGTATATATCAATAACACTTTCTGGACATGGAGTTGTTGTATATAATACACTGGATTTGAATGGAATCATCCCATCTTCATCTGCCTCTGAGCACATTAAGGTTAAGGTTATTCTTTCATGGATTAGTTTACCTTACAGATTTTATAAAATAGTGATGAAAGTTAACAATTATATAGGGTTAGATAAAAAGAAAATGAATGGAGTAGGTTTTTTTTCAGCTATGAAGATACAGTGTCAAGGTGGCATTAGTATTTGAAAATTCATAAAGAAATACAATTACATTTTCTATTATATAAGTAATGAGTAATTGTGAATATTATATAAAAGCATCATTCTCTGAACTTTGGGTTTTAGAGTTATTGCTTGGGACACAGAAAGCC
The DNA here is from genome assembly GCF_021556685.1 of Rattus norvegicus. Taxonomy (NCBI): domain Eukaryota; kingdom Metazoa; phylum Chordata; class Mammalia; order Rodentia; family Muridae; genus Rattus; species Rattus norvegicus. The sequence continues at coordinate 124,968,611 of NC_141534.1, forward strand.
AACTTGTTAGTGAAAAGACCAGTGCCCAGGATCCACAACTTTATGCTGCCCACATGACAGGTTCTCCACCTAAATAAAGTTAAGATAATCCTGCTCAGTAATGATGGAAGCTTGTCCTTCTGGGGATTCTCTGACTCATCAAGTTTAAAAACGAAAATAATCATCTCAAAAGTATCTAAGAATAAAAACCTGTATAAGATGTATGCATTCATCTATACTATGATATTCTGTGGATAGAAATCATGTCTTTGTAATTTCTCCATTTGATTCCAATTAGAGAATTGAAAATAATATTTTTGAAAAATAAAATATTTCTATATACTGCTTACCATATCTGGCTAATGAATAGGCCTTATAAGAGACAAATTCAATGCTTACTTATCATGGGCATTTAGAAGAGAAGTAGGAGTATGGAATTCATAGATCTTACAACTAACCCAAAGGATACAGGTATACTATTTGGGTTTAAAAGAATTGAGTACTTACTCTTTTTTTAATGTTTGTTTGTTTGTTTGTTTGTTTGTTTTTGGGAGAACTCTAATTATGGTCAGTTTTTGCAAGCCCCCTCCTTTTCACAGCAGTGAATTCTAGTTTACATGTGATAATCATTTAACTCATGTTTCTTGAGCTCTTCATTGTATCTGAATATTAGAGTCCTCTCTTCTTCCTCCTCTCCTTTATGTATTTTTTTCTTTTGATCATCCTTTATTTATTTCTGGAACTTTTAGAAAGTCTCATGTTGTAGCTTAGGCTGTCCTCAAAATTGTAGTGATCATTGGTAATATCTCCTGAAGGATATGATTACAGATGTGAACAAATAAACCATGAAAGGTTTTTTCTTAAAATCTTTTCTACATTTACACATTACGCATTTTCTTTGGCTTTTTTATTGAATAGTTTGTGTATATACATTTCAAATGTTATTCATTTTTCTGGTTCCCCCCTCTTCCATCCTCCCTCCCACTGCTTCTATAGGGATGCTAACCCTCCCATCAACCCACTCACACTTCAAAACCCTGGAATTCTCCTACACTAGGGAAAATTGCCCTTAGAGGACCAAGGACTTCTTGCTATCATTGCCAGATAATTCCATCCTTTGATACATGGGCAGCTAAAACCATGGGTCCCCAAATGAGTACTATTTGGTTGGTGGTTTAGTCTGTGGAAACTTTGGGTTATCTCGTTGGTTGATAGTGCTGTTCTTCCTATATGGTTTTGAACACTATCAGCTCCTTTAGTCCTTTCTCTAATACCTTCAGTGGGGTCCCTGTGCTCAATCTGATTGTTAGCTGTAAGCATCTTAATTTGTATGGGTAATGCTCTGGCAGAACCTCTCAGGAGACATTCATATCAGGTTCCTGTCCATAAGCACTTCTTGGCAACAGCAATAGTGACTGGGTTTCGTGGCTGCATATGGGATGGATCCACAGGTTGGGCAGTATCTGCATGGCCTCTCTTTCATTCTCTGTTCCCTTCATTGCTGTGGTATTCCTTCCCTTAAGTATTGTGTCCCCCCCTTCTCAGAGGAGTGATGCATCCACATTTTGGTTTTCCTTCTTCTTGAGCTTCTTATGGTTTGTAAATTTTATGTTGGGTATTCTGAAATTTGGACATATATCCACTTACCAGTGAATGCATACCGTGTATGATTTTTGTGACTAGGTTATAACACTCCAGATAATATTTTCTAGTTCTGTCCATTTGCCTATGAACAAGAAGTCAATGTTTTTAATATCTGTGTAGTACTCCATTGTGTAAATGTGTGACATTTATTTTATCCATTCCTCAGTTGAGCAACATGTGGGTTCTTTCCAGCTTCTCGCTATTATGAATAGGGTTGCTAGGAGCATAGTAGTGCATGTGTCCTTGTTATGTATTGGAGTAACTTATGGGTATAAGCTCTGGAGTGTTATAGCTGGGACCTCATTTTGAACTGTGTACAATTTTATGAGTAATTGCCAGATTGATCTCCAAAGTGGTTGTACCAGCTTGCAGTATCACCAGCAATGGAGGAGTTTTTTTTTTCTCTTTCTCCATACCCTTTCTTGAATTTGCTGTCATCAGAGTTATTTATATCAGTTATTTCAGGGTCATTTTTATTAGCATTTCCCCGATGACTAAGGATGTTGAACATTTCTGTAGGAGCTTCTAAGTCATTTGAGATTCCCTAGTAAGTACTCTTTGTTTAGCTCTCTACCCAGTTTTTAAATAGGATTATTTGGTTCTATTCAATCTAACTTCTTGGGTTTATATATACTTTGAATATTAACCCTGCATTAGATGTCCAGTTGGTGAAGATCTTTTCCCAATCTATGATTTGCCATTTTGCCCAGTTGACAATGTGCTTTGCTTGAGAGAAGCTTTTTAATTTTATGAGGTCCTATTTGTAAATTGTTGATCATAGATCATGAGCTATTGTTGTCCTTTCTTTAAAGTAATTCTTTACTTCAAGAGAGAAGAATCAAGCAAAAATGTGAAGAAAACAAAATCAAACCTCATCTTTGTTTATGATTCAATATCTTAATATTTGTGATGAACTTACTATTTTCTGATATCTTTTAAGGTAATTGGTAAAGTTTTCTAGGTCTGCCCTCTACAGAACCTGTACAGCTAGTATTTTAATATAGATAGTTATGGCTATCTCCTCACCATGGACACTGCTGATAGTTCTGGTTATCCTATTATACTTGCATCCCCCAAGTACTGGGGTACCTTGCAGCAACTGGTTTTTAACATTCAACAATAACCTCTTCTTGCATGTGTTCAGGAAATCTGTCCGTGCCACCACTGCCAACCCAGTGAAAAACCTCAGTGGTTGTCCATGAAGTCTTCAAGACTTTATAAAACGTTACTAGGCATAATACTTATTACCTCATCATTTTTGGAGCAAAGTTTCATGCTGACCACCAAGGCATCACTTCACAAAGACTTAACCTCTTTGATATTGGTCTCTTCTGTATTACAACTGATTGATTATTTAGAGAAAAATGACCAGCATTCACTTCCAACAAAGCAAGGGTTTCAATTTAGTGTCTTCAGTATTGAAATTTGTGAATTGAAAATTTCTCTATAATGTCCAGGAAGCAAAGTTTAGCTCATGAGGAAAGGGATTTTGGAGGATTCAGCCTAAGGGTCTGAGTAAGAAATACAGTGCATTCCTCTATATTCAATGCAGTGAAAAATAAATGAGAGATATAGATAGACAGAGAGAAAGGAGAGAGAGACAGGGAGAAAGAGGCTAGACAAGGTAAGCCAGAAGAATCAGTAGACTTTGAAGATGTTAGCTACTAGAGTTATTAGATCAGCTGAGAAGGTATTACTAACAAATCACCCCAACAATCACTGGGTATCAAAACTTGAGGTTACCATATTTCTCTTTGGGTTTCCAGGTGCCCCTCTGATATAAAGCAGAAAACTACTCTGAAGAAGCAAGGCTGATTAATATAGATTGTGACAGTCCGCAGAGGTGATCAAGAGCTAGAAGGTCAGTGGAACTTATTGTTTCAAATCTGCTGATGAATATGTAATGAGAAAGGTATTCTGATAACAATAGAAAAGCAAAAATTTTTTGTCCAAGCCAGATTCAAATGTTATTTCTCTTATGCCACAAAGGTGCTTGGTGCTTCAAAGGGATGGCAGGGTGCTTTGAAATAACTATTTCACTTCCACTGAGCAGCACTGCATCAGGAGCCTGAACTATATCCTTAACCTATTCTGTCTTCAGCCTGTACTATTATGCAATAAGGGACAAGTTGATGGTCTTAGAGGGTAAGATCAACATTCCTATTAAGTCACATGATTCAGTGTTGGACATTTCTAGCTTAACTTGTGTGTATATTAGACCTAAGCAATAACAACAATGTGAGTATCATTTGCAATGTAGTGAGTGGGGAGCTTTCTTCACCAAGTGCAAGCACACCAGTAGATGATCTCCATTCTCCATCACTGCTGCCAAACTGAAGAGAAAGTAGAATAAAGAAGGAGACATCTCACAATCCTGATTGCAGCACATTTTTAACCACATATATTGTTGGTATATTGTTTAATCAAAAAGTCATGTGGTTCAAAAACAAAAATCTTGAAATTTCCACCACAGTTCTTACCAGTGCACACTTTGCATAGATACAGTTGTAAATTGTTAGTGATATCCTACTGGACTGAGGATGGTGGTCAAATGCCTTCCCTCAGGCTGGCCTTGAAATCACAGAACATCAAATCTAGCTGATTTTCTTCCAGTAGTTCATCCTTGATTTCTTTCCTTAGCCAACCAATAAAGCTTTCTTTTGGAGAATTGGCTATCAACAGTATGAAATCCAGAATATCTGTTCAATGCAGGTTCTGGTTTATTATCCTTCTCGTAAGTGTATTATTTCCCTAAAGTTCAGCCTTATAATTGTACCCCAAGGTCTGTCTGCAGAAATTGGGAAACACTAGAAGTTCATACAGATCATAATATAATTCCCATTAGTAAAAACTGTATACTCATGTGTATGAGTTTACATTGAATTGAGTTATATATTAGTATATAAGCAAAGATGGTTTGTCACGAAATATCACTAAGACCATCTTCCCTGCATTAATAAACATCTTACTCAGGAAATACCAATGCAAAAAAGGATTAATTTCCTACAGCAATGTTAGAGAGACCCATGTGGCATGGAGATCATTTATAGTCAGGATTCTTCTCTGTCATAGGCATTCTACTAAAATCAGGGATAGTTTTGATTATTTAGAAAGTCAGAATATTTTAAAAATGACAGTAAATCTCAAAATTCAATACAGTTCTAAAAATGCATGAGTTTTGCTGATATGGACTCAACTTTCTGAAAAAAGGTACAGTTGTATAAAGTGAGTTTTTAAAAATACCATGTTATTGGTTATTGTTTTGTATTAGTGTTTGAGTACATGTCTATGGAGCATATGCCATTTGGTCTGAAAAAGGCCAGAAGAGTGCCTCAGTTCACTTGTGACTGTCGAACTGATCATGATTAGCAGAAAAGTAGGCAATGGAAAGTCAACACTTTCTCTGGGAGAGTAGTCAGTACTCTTAACTGTTGAGAAATCCTTTAGGGCAAAGGCAGGTTTTTTAATGACACTTAACTAGTACTAACACTCCTCAAAACTGGAACATCAACCACCTTCAAGGAATGTTGCAGATTAAATGGTTTTGTTTGGAAGTTGTGGATTGACTGCAAAAGCATAGACATAATATTTCTAACAGAAAAGAGGAAGTACTTTCCTTGTCTCATGACAGTGATAATAATTATGAAAAGTGTTAATATGAATCATATTCTAGCATTATTGGCTCTAGGAGGAAATTATTGACATACAGACATAAATATGAGAATGAATTACTGACCATTTCTTCAGAATTTGTGTCACTTTATGTTATGAGGAGTGTTGTATGGTCTTTTCCTTATATCCATAATTCTCCTGGCTCTTACAATTAAGACAGGTCTCAGCATTCCTCCTCACTTGTACCAGAAATTACAGTGAAAGGGAAATTTCAAGGAACTTAACTTTTAATTTTAATTTTCCTATGCTGATATTGAGAACCAGGGAAAAACATCAAATTTTGTAAAGCTCACATTTGATGTTAAAATTTATGAGAAATGTTTTGTGTGTTCACTAGATGAGAGATATTTAAAAAGGAAGATTTTACTTGAAAGAAAAAAACTTGAATTATTGAAAAGACACTGCTAAACTCCAGAAGAGCATTTGGCAAAGAAGTAAAAAACTCTAGCTATTGAGAGTTCTGAAAGTACAAAGGAAAACAATTTTTTTGTTTGAACTTCTTTTTTTTTATTAACTTGAGTATTTCTTATATACATTTCGAGTGTTATTCCCTTTCCTGGTTTCCGGGCAAACATCCCCTTCCCCCCTCCCCTTCTTTATAGGTGTTCCCCTCCCCATAGTAACGATAAGATTTTATTCCCTCTTTGGGATTGAAGAATTCATAGTTTGGCCTTTCATTCTTGTTAATCTTGTTCCAGGAGTTTTCTCATTGGAGTCATGAGCTTTTGGGCTTATATTCACTGACCAATGAGTGAAAAAGAGTATATATATATATATATATATATATATATATATATATATATATATATATATATATATATATTCTTTTTCATCTGGGTTACCTCACTCAGGAAAATATTTTCTAGTTCCACCCACAGGCCTGCAAAATTCATAAAGTGATTGTTTTTAATTGGTGAGTAGTATTCTCTTGTGTAAATGTATATTTCCTGTACCCAATCTTGTGTTGAGGGACATCTAGATTGCTGATGCTGAGCAGGGCCTGTCGATAGGAGACTAGTATAGCTCTGCTCTGAGATGCTTTACCTACATCTGACTAAGACAGATGCAGATGCAGCCAACTATTGGACTGAGCCCAGGAACCAAAATGGAAGAGCCAGAGGAAGGACTGGAGGAGCTGAAGGGGATTGCAATTCCATAGGAAGAACAACATCAACTACATCAACTAACCCGGACCTTCAGAGCTCCCATGGTCTAATCTACCAAAGAAACAGTATACCTGCGTTTGTCTATGGCTCCTGCTATATATGTAGCAGAAGAGTCCCTTATCTGGCATGAGTGGGATCTGAGGCTTTTGGTCTGTCCGGCAGAGGTTTTTTTGTTTACCCCACTGTATTAGTCAAGGTTTTCTAGAATCACATAATTTAAGGGTGGTCTCTATATAGTAAGGGGATTTGCTGATGACTTACAGTCTGTAGTCCAACTCCCCAACAATGGCCAGCAGCAGCTGTGAATGGAAGTCCAAGGATCTAGCAGTGTCTCAGTCCCACATCTCAGACAGGTGAGGATAGTATCTTCCATCTTCCAATGTCCTTATGTAGGTCTCTAGCAGAAGGTTTGTCCTAGATTAAAGGTGTGTACTACCATACCTTGATCTGAGACTTGCTTTGTCCCAGATGACGTTGAACAGCGAGATCTCCTTGTCTTACTATGCTTCCAGATCTTCATGCCAAGAACTAGGCCAGAAACTTGGATCTTTCATCTTCAAGATCAGTATCACAGGTGAGCCTTCCAATTCTGGATTGTAGATAATTACAGATATAGTAATGATGACAATCAGGAATAGCCACTACTCCCCTTATAGGGGAATGCAAGAGTGGTGAGGCAGGAGTGAGTGGGTGGGTGTGGAATCACCTTAGAGGCAAAGGGTTTTGGGGTGTGGTGGGAAAATCAGAAAGGGGACAACATTTAATGTGTAAAAACTATAGTAATTTATAATAATAATAAGCAAAGAAATAATAAAACACAACAACAAAATACTTAAATATTCTAAAAAGGTCTTTATCTCTCTCCACAATTAAATCTCATTCAGGATGTATTCAGGATATATGTATATATTCACCTAAAATTCTATCTTAATTAGAACCACTTTTCAATGAGCAGGTATACACCACCATGCTCATATAAATATGTTTCTCATCACTGCCCTTTTCAAGATGATGTCTTATTATTATGAACCTTCTTGTGCCTGTCTTCCTCAGTATTCAATAAATTTGTATTCAGTGGTCGTTCGCTTGCTCTTTGGCTATAAACCAATTCCCAACATTTATTGCTGTTCTCTAAAATGTCCCAGAAAGACGACTATGTTGAACTCTCTTAGGTTACCACAACTAACAGCTTTACTGACAGTCTAAAATTAGTAATGAATATTAAAAAACAAAATAATTGATAACAAACATTCAAACACAAGATAAATGTCATAATACCTGAAGATGAATTATGTGGCACTAAAGTAAATACATACTATTGAAATTTGTCTCTCATATTTTATTCTAGAGTCATTTTGGCAGAAATATTAAAGCAATGCAGGAATCAAATGTCCTATATTAAACATCCACATTGTATTTGACGAATCAGATAACAATTAACATTTTAGAAAAGTCTACAAAGCAATTAAAAATTCCATGCAAAAATTTCATTTTAAACTTGTGCCAACTGACTCATGATTTCTTAATCTCTGTAATAACCCTGAATTCTTTTTGTCACTATTTATAAAAGCAAAACTTTCTTTAGTATGTATTTGTAAATCTTTATCCGAAGAAAACAATGTTAAGATAAAATGATAGGACTTATATATCAATATAATTGCAAACTCCTGGTTCTAACGATGAAATCCAACACTTGCAAAATTAAAAGGCAAAGCACTCCATTATGCTCTAGCAACCACAGTAACTTAAAGAATGTGGGCATGCCTTTTATGTTTGTCAGCAGGCAATGTTTAACTCAAAAGGAACTTTGATTCTTGTAATTTCATTATATTTTCACTCACTAGAGATATGTATACTGTACAGAGCTTTTACGACTTACTTTCTGTCAAAGGTCTACTGACTGGCTCACATCGATGCAATAGGATCTTAGTTTCCGTGGAGAGTACTGAAAGTGAAAGAACATATTTAGCATTAAACTGAGTTAATACCAGTATTGCCTTGAAAACATCTTTCATGATTTGCTCTATTTTTAAATCCACTCATCAAAGTAGTCTAGTAATGAGATTTAAAAAAAAATTGTAACAAAAAATCAGAAGCACCTTTTCCATTAGTTCATCCAGAAAGAATTAAATCACTGATGTTTGCATCACTCAATCTTGAAAGGATTTATTCCTAGTTTTATTGTAAAATGCTATGTCATGTTTAATTGATATGTGTCAGGGAAACTTGCCTTTTTTGAACGTAACATTTGAGAAGTGAATTTGGATCATTGGGAAGATATGGGAGAAGACTGCATGGAGAGGAGAGAGGGGACATTCTATAGGGTATTTAATGAATGAGAGAAGAATTTTAAAATAAATAATAGAAAATCTTATTTGTAAAACAATAGAAATTGAATAATGCTAACACTCAAGATCAAGATTTCAAAATTTTGGTTTAAGCCCATGTATTTTCTAAGTATATATGCGATGAAAAAGACACTTTAGAAACTGAGTTATGTTTATTCTAGAAAACATAATTATCTTACCAGCTACTGGGAGGAAAAGAGTAGAGGGAGGGGAAAGAGGGGACAGGATCAGGTTGAGGAGGAGACCAAAATAATAGGCAGACTGTCAGGAAATTGAACAGATGTGTAGAGCAATGAGGGATAGGGTACAGTAGGTAACCTCCAGAAAGTCCCAGATGCCAGAAAAGCCAGAGGCTTCCAGGAAGCAAAGGGGATGAGATTAGCTGAACTGTCCAACATATGGAGGAAGAAACTGTAGAGACAATATCCAGAGGTTAGGCAAGGCCCCCAACTGGGGGATGGGATCTCCAAATTTTAAGTAATCTCCAAATTTTAACCCAGAATTGCTCCTGTCTAATGGCAATAGAGGGAAAAAGTGCAGAGCAGAGCCTGAAGGAAAGGCCATCTAGAGATTTCCCCAACTGGCTATCCATCCCTTGTACAGACAACCAACCCAGACAGTATTGCTGATTTCAAGAAGTGCATGCTGACAGGAGCCTGAGAGAGCTATCTCTTGAGATGCTCTGTAAGAGCCTGACAAATACAGAGGCAGATGCTTGCAGCCAATTACTGAACTGATTGATACAGTACAATTGGTCTCAAATTGAGGAGTTAGGGAAAGGACTCAAGGAGGTGAGTAGTTTTGCAACCTGCTAGGAAGTACAACAATCTCAACCAACCATACCCGCCAGAGATCCCAGGGACTATACCACCAACCAAAGGTAGACATTGAAGGATTCATGGCTCCAGCCGCATATTTATCAGAGGGTGGCTTTATCTGGCATCAATGGGAGAAGAAACACTTGGTCCTGTAACGGTTAGATGCCCCAGTGTAAGAGAATGCCAGGACAGTGAGTGGGAAGTGGGTGGGTCAATGGGGAACACCCTCATAGAAGCAGGGGTAGTGGGAATGGGATATGGTTTTGCAAAGGTAAACCTGGAAATGAGTGAATATTTGAAATCCAAAAAATAAAATATCCAATTAAAATGAATAAGTAAAAATAAGAAATTAAAGTGTTGTTTATTTAAGGAGGAAAAAGTTTGTCCTACAGGCAAAACAAAAAAAAATTGAGAGGAATGGGATGTTGAATTCATGTTTACTTCTCCACACTTAATGCATTCACTAAGAAAGATCACAAATGTCTTCTTTTCAGAAAGATCCAAAGCACAATGATACAGAGGTAATTGGTGAGCTGTATTGAAACTAGCATGTGTTCTCGCACAATCTAAAAGTGTTACTGGTTATCACTACAGGAGTTACCTTCGATTACTGTTGCCAGAAATACTGTCCCATCCTTGCTGGCTGTGTGTTGCCATTTTCACAGCTTCAAACTTCAATCAATAAAGTCCTATTAGTTATATAAATTCAAATGCAACTGAATTGAAAAATATTTGCAAGAGTACACCAATACAAAATGAAGAATAAATATTGCACAGATAGTAATGGTCAATTAAATTAATCAATTAAATTTCTACTCTGTGTGTACTCATGGCAAAATATTTCTCACCATCCATTATGTGTCTCAGGCAGCCTGAGAGGATTCACATTGCTCTTTAACAATTGTGATGACTCGTGTGTAATATGATGTGGCAGAAAACAGGGTACTGCATCATTCTTTCAACGACTCTGAAGAAGAGCATACTTTAGATGTCCCAAGTAGTATAGGTTTTGTCTTTGGGATGACTCTCTAAGTCCTTTTGAAAAAAATAACAAGAGTCAAATTGTATTCTTGGGTCCCTCTGTGTTCTGACAGGCCCAAAGTAGGATCCAGCTCAAGGGGAGGCCCCAAGACATGAAATAAATACTGAGGCTATGGGACATTCACAAAAATAGACCTGACTGTCCTTCAATAGAATCAAAAAGCAGCTGAAAGAGTCATCTGTTGATATGTGCACCCAAACAATGAACATGACCTCTCTGATTGAATTAAGGAAAAGCTGGATGAAGCTGAGGAGGAGGTGAATCCTGTAAGAGGACCAGTGGTCATAGATAACCTGTAACCTTGTGATCTCTGAAACAGTGGATCACCCCTCGGCTACATATACCAGCTGAGATGGGGCCTCCAACACATATAGAGAAATGGTCTCCTGGGTCTGGGTTCAGTCAGAGAATGTGCACCTAATCATCAAGAGACTGTAGTCCCCAGAAAGTTATGTTGGGTTTTGTGGGGTTGCAGCTTCCTCTATGACATTGGAGGCAGGGTGGGGAGGAAGTATGGGACGTGGAACTGTCAGGGGGTTGTGTGGACCAGGAGTGGAATATAACCTCGGGTGAACTTTTTGTACAGTTTCCCATCAATCTTCTTGTTTTGTTGAAAGCTAGATAGTTCTGTGAGCACAAAGTTAACCACACTTTCAAGCTTACTTTGGCCTGACGTTTTTTTTTTTTTCTTTTTTCTTTTTTTTTATTAAGTTGAGTGTTTCTTATTTACATTTCGAGTGTTATTCCCTTTCCCGGTTTCCGGGCCAACATCCCCCTAACCCCTCCCACTCCCCTTCCTTATGGGTGTTCCCCTCCCCATCCTCCCCCCATTGTAGTCCTCCCCCCAACAATCACGTTCACTGGGGGTTCAGTCTTAGCAGGACCCAGGGCTTCCCCATACACTGGTGATCTTACTAGGATATTCAATGCTACCTATGAGGTCAGAGTCCATGGTCAGTCCATGTATAGTCTTTAGGTAGTGGCTTAGTCCCTGGAAGCTCTGGTTGCTTGGCATTGTTGTACATATGGGGTCTCGAGCCCCTTCAAGCTCTTCCAGTTCTTTCTCTGATTCCTTCAACGGGGGTCCTATTCTCAGTTCAGTGGTTTGCTGCTGGCATTCGCCTCTGTATTTGCTGTAATCTGGCTGTGTCTCTCAGGAGAGATCTACATCCGGCTCCTGTCGGTCTGCACTTCTTTGCTTCATCCATCTTGTCTAATTGGGTGGCTGTATATGTATGGGCCACATGTGGGGCAGGCTCTGAGATCTACATCCTGCTCCTGTCTGCCTGCACTTCTTTGCTTCATCCATCTTGTCTAATTGAGTGGCTGTATATGTATGGGCCACATGTGGGGCAGGCTCTGAATGGGTGTTCCTTCAGTCTCTGTTTTAATCTTTGCCTCTCTATTCCCTGCCAAGGGTATTCTTGTTCCCCTTTTAAAGAAGGAGTGAAGCATTCACATTTTGATCGTCTGTCTTGAGTTTCATGTGTTCTAGGCATCTAGGGTAATTCAAGCATTTGGGCTAATAGCCACTTATCAATGAGTGCATACCATGTGTGTTTTCCTGTGATTGGGTTACCTCACTCAGGATGATATTTTCCAGTTCCAACCATTTGCCTACGAATGTCATAATGTCATTGTTTGTGATAGCTGAGTAACATTCCATTCTGTAGATGCACCACATTTTCTGTATCCATTCTTCTGTTGAAGGGCATCTGGGTTCTTTCCAGCTTCTGGCTATTATAAATAAGGCTGCTATGAACATAGTGGAGCACGTGTCTTTTTTATATGTTGGGGCATCTATTGGCTATATGCACAAGAGAGGTATAGCTGGATCCACAGGCAGTTCAATGTCCAGTTTTTTGAGGAACCTCCAGACTGATTTCCAGAATGGTTGTACCAGTGTGCAATCCCACCAACAATGGAGGAGAGTTCCTCTTTCTCCACATCTTCACCAGCATTTGCTGTCACCTGAGTTTTTGATCTTTTGGCTTGAGGTTTTAAGGGCAAGAATGAATAATTTGTCCATTATCTATGAATACCAAAGGTACTTCTTCCATGAAAATAAATTTTTAATGACATTTTCATTTGTAGTAGGCTGATTTACCTACTATTATTTTTATTTTAATTTTCCTATTAAATATCTACCATGAAGCATAGAGCTTCATATTTTCATATCCCTATTCATGAACTACATGTTTCATAAATTTATTAACAAATATGTATTCATAATCTGGGTGGGTTATTTTATACTGTTGAAATGGCAAAATTTTGTGTGTGTGTATGTGTGAATATGTGTGTGTATGTATGCATGTTGAAATTGCTTAATATTCTCATCTAAAGTATGTTTCTATGGTTTAGATACTTTATTTGCTATGGTTTGCCTCTGAATACTAATCTTTCCATTGTCTTCTGTAAACCAAATTTCATGTCCTTTACTTACATATCTTTTTGGTATTTAAAGACAAATTTCTTCCTATAATTACCCATAATTGACCATGATATGCTGGTTTCATTTAAGGAAAAGTTCACCATCCTTAGTAATAAAAAATATGAACATTATAACCATATCAAGATTTTATTTTTCACTAATCATTTTGGCAAAGTTCACACATGCCAATTAGGATGATGAGTAATAAGAAATCTCATCCACTGCTGGTAAAAAGTACATTAATACTGCCCCTTTGGAAATCAGTTTGGTTTTCTGGGAATGATTTACTTAACGTTATAGGTGTTCCATTGTTGGACATACATACATGGGAATCCATATCATATTATAGAGATACTACTAGTTCCTCTTCATTGCTACAATATTCACATTAGTTATAATTAGGAAATAGTCTACCTTTCCATAGTGGAGAAATTGATAATAAAATATGTTATATTACAAAAAAATATTGTTAAGCTCTTGAAAATGAAATAATGGGACTCATAGTTAAATGGGTGGGACAAACAAACAAACAAACAACAACAACAACAAAACCTCATTATGGTTATCCAGAACCTCAAAGACAAATACAGTCTGTATCAACTTATATTTGGATGATTTAAGATGAGTAAAGAACATATAAGAATTAGGGTGGAGGGAAGGATTTTGTGAGGATTGAGAAATAATATAAATAATTATGGGAATATTTTGGAGAGACATTGGGTTGAAGCAATTAAATGGAGATGGGTTAATGAAGAGGATAGAGTGGAATATTACAGAGGATAGCAAAACTATGTGTCATATCAGTTCTTAATATGTAATATAAATAAAAATAATTAAAGAAATTTTAAAAAGTAATGGGAGGGAATGACCAAACTGGACATCTCATCCCACCAAATGAAAACTCCAACCCAACTTATTGGCGATATCTATTATATTTTTCGGCCAATGAGTCCTCATTGTAATGTTCCAATAACTTTAAACTATTGCCAACATTATTTGGGGTGCAACCAATAATAGCTGGAACTGAATGTGATCTTCCTCATTAAGAAGCTCTCTCCACTTGACAAAATTTTCTATCAAAACGAGTTTGGTCCAGTATACTTTCAAGGGAGTACAATACACACTCATTCAGGAGTTTCGTTCCACCATAATTAACCAATGGTAATTTTGAATTTTTTTGATTCATAATATATTATATTTTTAACCAGGATGGTAATTTCTCATACATTATGATTCCAAATTTAATATTTTCATGGGCTTTTCTCTATAAGCATGTATCTCCATGTGTCTACGTGCTTCTTGTGTTTTATCCTTTCTGATTCCTTTGGTTGTTTGTTCTGTTTCAGTCTGGTTTGTTTTTTCCTTTTTATGTTTTCTAAGGGGTGGTGTGAGGACATGAGGAATTAGGTCATTCTGGAGTTAGAAAGAATCTGGGAGGATAAAATAAGGTGGCATTAGAATATATTGTCTGAAAAAATCAATTTTCAAGAATTACTAATTCAAAAGTTAATACAGATTCCATATTAATTCATTTTCAGTTATTAAAATTTAACTAAGTGTGTGTGTTTGTGTGTGTGTGTGACTGTGTGTGTGACTGTGTGTGTGTGTGTGTGTGTGTGTGTGTGTGTGTGTGTGTGTGTGCCATGACGACATGTAACAGTCACAGGAATAATTTGGGGAGTCAGTTCACTACATATGCATGTATATGTATTCTAGAGAGCAAACTCAAATTGCCAGGCTTAAACAGCTATCACCTTTGTCTGAATTGTCAAGATGACAGGATGCCTAGGTAGCCCACATCTGTTCAGAAGAGGAGAGGGAGAATAGGTGAAGGGTGATGGGAGGGCTGGTGATTTGGGAGGGCAACAGAGAGCAGAAGGTAAAGGGAAGAAGTAAAATATGAAATTAAAATTTAAAAAGTTAAAAATAATTTTCACAGATATATGTTCTAGTTGGAATAAATACATAACTCAGAAAACTAATAATATCATTGTTCTCTATTTTATTGGAGGGGAGTTTAAAAAAAAACAATGGTATAAATATGAAGGGAAACTAGTGACAGATTAAGTGTCTTAGTAAGGTTTTTATTTCTGTGAACAGAAACCATGAGCAATACAACTATTATGAGGATCATATTGAATTGTGGTTGACTGGTAGGTTCAGAGGTTCAGTCTATTACCTTCAAGGTAGAAGCATAGCAGTTTTGAGGCAGACATGGGGCTGTAAGATTTGAGAGTTACAGTTACATTATGAAGGCAGCAAGCAGAAGATTGGATCCCAGATAGCTAAGATGTGGTTATTAAAGACCACACACACAGGGCCACAGCTACTCAAACAAAACTACGTCTCCAAATAGTGCCACTAGCTGGGCCAAGGATATACAAACCACTGAATTAAATGGTGATGCTAGTAGAAGCTGAGATTTGCAGAGTGAATATGATGAAGGATAAATATCCCTAAAGTCATTTTGAAAAAGGCTTATGGAAGGAAACTTCTGTAAAAGAGACTTCACTATACAAATATATGTATAAACATTTTTCAAATAGGGTTAACTAGTAATAAGACAATGATTTTCCATTGGACATTATAACCTAACAAATACATAGTCCAGAGCCAGTATCAGTATTGGGTTTTCTACTTTGAATGTACATTCCAGAGAATTCCCATACAGTCTAGCCCATTACACACCTTCTTGGTTACCATACAGAACTTGAAATTAAGACCATATTACTGAGTAAATAAAAATGCTGGTGTGAAATGGCAAAAAAAAGAGACCATATTACTGAAGTCAACACATGCTTAAGTCAAAGAACAGAGATAAATTTATTTAGCCTTGACTAATAAGCTTGATTCTACTGTTTATCTTAGTGGAAAGCTTTCATAGTACCAGAATATATGAAGCAGGTTCCTGTAGGAAAGACCTAATCACCACTTTGTCAAGCTTGGAAATACTTACTGCCAATTAATTCCAAATGATACAGTGATGAACTGCCTATCATGAGAATAACCAAAATTTTTAATTATAATTGTGTCCCAAAATGAAATCTATAATTGGCCCAGTTTTCTGAAGTAGGATCCTGCATCAAAACCGAGCCTTCATACTACTTGCATACCGAACATAATTACTGTGCTAAGTCTTACTGATTTAAATCAATTCACAACTCATAATCATAGCAATAAATTAATGTACTCATGAAAAATATTCAGAGCATAGAAAATCATGCATACACTTGCATACCTGTGTAAAATCAGTAGGCATATTTTATTGTTTAAGTGGGAAGGCAGTGATTCTTCTTTATATTATGTAAATTAATATATGTAATTTTCAGGTTAGCACATATAGTATTTTTTGTGTAAAACTATGTGGCATAGTAATAATGATATAAACGAAATAGTTGATAGATTCCATAAACCTATGTGGATGGTTCTTTCGATGGATTCATGATCATTAAATAATTAAAACAGTGCATGTAGAAGAAAGTATGATCATGACATGCATTTTTTTAGCTTAAATGAGGGAAGGATAACAGGAAAGGAAATGTGAGTGATGGATCATGATTCCAAATTACTAGCACCAATATACTATGTATATTTTATGATTTGTCCCTTGACCATTTGTGTATATTCCTTGAAAAAATAGAGCTCATATTGTTGAAATCCATAACATAGTATAGAAAAGTAATATTAGAATTAATCATATGTAAGCAATTTTTAGTGGACAATATTTATTTCCTTAAATACCCTCTCTGATTTTGCAACCAAATATTTAAAAAAACTATAACCTATCAAAGTTTAATAGATAATTGTAGACAAAAAATCTTTAATATCAAAAGGCAAGTTGGACAGATCATTTTTTAATAGAGAGTTAGAGGTTGAAGCCTTTTTAGTGTAATCATCCTGTAGGGAGTCTTCAGTGGCTGCTTTCAGAAGGACCTGATTTGTCCAGTACCCCTGTGAGGAAAAAAAAACTTGGGAGAACAAACTATCCTCATAGGGAATTCTGAGGCAGACTTGCTTTCAGAGGCAAACAGCATTCACCTTTTGGGCTGAATATTCTCATATCACACCATGCATCTCCACATAGTACAGAGCCAGTTCTCTGGCCTTACTGAAAACAAGTATATTTCTTGGCAGTGATCTGAGAGCACTAATGGACATATCTGTGGAAAGATTCTGCATCTAGAACTGTCAGAGCACTGCTACCTCCTTAGATTCTGAGGAAAATAACATCGTCATTCTCACATTGAAAGATTACTTTTTAAGTAACTTGTCCTGATTTTTAATTAATCATTTTATTCATTGACATTTCAAATGATACCCCCTTAACCTGTTATCCCTTCACAACGCCCCATCCCATCCCGCTCTCCCCATCCACTTTCCCTCTATGAGTTTGCTTCTCCACCCATTCATTCACTCCTGCCTCACCATTCTAGCATTATCCTATGGTGGGGCATAGAGTACCAACTGGCATTCCCCCTGTGGATGTCAGATAAGGCCATACTCTGCTACACATCTATCTAGAGCCCTGTTGAACTCGAGGTATACTTTTTGGTTGGTGGTTTAGTCTCTGGTAGCTCTGTGTGGTCTACTTAATTCACAGTGTTCTTCCTATGGGGTTACAATACACTACAGCTCCTTCATTCCTCCCCTAGCTCTTCCGTTGTGGCCTTCAAGGCTCAGTCTGATAATTGGCTGTATCTGCAACTATATAGCTTAGGTGCTGATAGACTCACTCAGGGAACAGCCATATTATGCTCATGTCTCCAATTGATTCTTGACATCAACAGTAGTGTTGGGTTTTGGTATCTGCAGACGGAACGGATCCCTTGATATGGCGGTCTATGGATGGCCTTTCCTTCAGGTTCTGTTCCATTTTTATTCCCTGTCTTTCCTTTTGTCAGGAAAATTTCTGGGTTAAAATTTTTGAGATGAGTGGGTGACACCATACCTCAACTAGGGATTTTGCTTATTTACTGCAGGTGTTCTCTTCAGGGTCTATCTCTCCTTTGTGGGTAATTTCTGCTAAAGACCTCCCTGTTTGGTCCTGGGAGCCTCTTTTTTTTGCGGGCATCTGGGAAGTCTTAGTACCTACACTCAATTCCACAGTCCCCAAGCTAATTATTTCTATACAGTTTCCTGACTTTCTGTACTTCTCTTCTATCCCTTCCAATACCTGATCTTGTCTCTTCTTTTTTCCTCTCCCTCCTCACTTCCTTCCAGGTCCTTTCCTTTCTCTATCTCCGGTAATTATTTTGTTCTCTCTTCCATGTAGGATTGATGCATCCACATTTTGGGCTTCTGAACTCTTACCCTAGATATCCCTCAACACTGTGTTCATAAACAACTGAATGAATATTGAAAATATGGTACATTTACACAATGAAATATAACTCACTTCTTGAAATAATGAAATCGTGGAACTCTTACTTAAGCAGATAGAACTAGAAAAAAGTCATTGTGACTGAGAAAAATCATCCTGAGTGAGGTACTCAGAACCCCAAAGAAAAAATTTAGATGTGATCACTTAAAACTGCTTCTTAGATTTTAATCTTTACAAATGCCTGTAAGAATCCTTAAATTCTCAGTGGTAAGATATGGAGTAAGGACCTAGGAAGGATGGAAGGTTTTCCTGAATAACTAAAAGATATAATTAAATCTGGAGATATTTCAAGTAATATGATATTGGAATAGTAATATTAAATACAGAAATGGATGAAAGTAGGGTAGGGGAAGACAGAATCTGTGGACCATCTGAAGAATGTTATAGAAAAGTACTATAGTAGAGGCACCTCAATATATGATATGTAAATGGAATATTCTTAATACAACAGCAAAACATGCGGAGAGTAAAACCTTACTGCCTTCTCTTACAACCAAAACCCCTCCAGTACCATATATGGGGTACATGTAATTGAGTTTTGATGACTGAGATCTCAGAGAAACTCTCAAACAATGTATGTTACTACCCACATTATTGGTTGCTTTACAAAAACTGAAAGCAAAGCCATTTTGATGGAACCACACTTACCTACCTCATTGCACTTGAAGACGTTTCAGTTGGTGACTAACTGTGAATATTCACCCTTCTAAATAGTGTTCATGGATTGGAAAATTTATTCATACTTCCTAAGGAGAAAAGCAAAGAGGAACATAGCTGAAATCCTTCAGTTTTCAATGGTGAGCTCTCAACAGTGTACATGGGTGCAGTAGTGGTACAAATATGGTGAGAGTAAGTAACAATTATTTAATTGGATTCAATGCCCAGACCATGAGACCTGTACCCGACATTGCTCATATGGTCAAGGAAAGAGAAATATGTAGATTGTAGACCAAGGGACAAACCAAACACCATTTTTTTTCAGCAAAAGAAATATGCAATTTAAAGAATCCTAGTGACATTCTGTTATTCCCTTTAATAAGTATATTGCTTAGCCATGATCTCAGAAGCTACTGTCTGTTATATTTGGGAACAAAGGCAGAGCCACATACCTGAACATTGTGTAGAGGTAAAAGAGATTTGACAACTCAGTCATAAATGAAAATTCTCAATCAATACTCTCCCTTCACCTCTCATGAATATTTGTGTTGGGAGAAATCTAAGAGCCAGTGGGGATGGAAACAATTTCTTCCAGGTGTACCAGACCTAACTAACTCACACATGATCACATATAGATCATGACAACATGCAAGTGATTTGCATAAAGTTGATAAGTCCCCACTACTGAGAGAAAAAACTAAACATGATCTTCCATCTCTAATCATGAAACTATTTCCGATATACAAATATTTGTAAAGGAGAAATTAATATAATATGGTGGAGTCTCACTGATTATAGAAATCACATACATGGAAGGTGTTATTCAAAGTAGTAGACAGCCAAATCATATGAACTCAATGGTAGCTTGGCAGTAAATTTTGATTCCTAATATTGTGTCTCTCAACATATAACCATATATAATTGAACAAAGGAGAAAGTCTGCCCCAGCAGATTTCATGATAAGATCATGATGTATACAAACAATAAACTTTGTTTGCTGGACATAAAGAATTCAACTTTGAGCTGTGCAGGAAATTTTCTCTGGTGGTTTTCATTCATAATGCTAGTAAACACTACTCAGGCTCCTTTTAGAAAAAAAATAATGGTTTCCTTATCCATTAATAATCTTTATATGCTACAGTAATTACTAGCCTGGTAAAATACACTAAAATTCCAATTGTGCAAAGTGTATTTTGTCCTTATCCTACCCTATTATTAATTAGAAATGAGGTTATTTCTACAGAAGAGAATTTAGGAATGATACTACAAAATGATCAATAAACTTGGACAGGGAACTTAGAGATCCTAGCAGAGAACACATTAATCTTGTTTTTCTAAATCTCCAATTTGTCAAATTCCCTTTTAAATATTTCTATTATGTCCTTTGGTGTGTGTTGCTAATTATTTCAGTAGATAACAATTTTATTACTATTGTTTTGGTTTGCACATTGATAAATAACTACATAAAGGACTGTGAATAAGCAACAGTCTGTACTCAGACACAGTTGGGAATTCTAAAACTTCCCATACTGGGTAAAAGCTAGAGGACAGGAATGAATGATATGGGATGTCTCTATAAAATACCTGACTGTTGTAAACACGGCTTCCCACAGTTAGGGTTACAAGTGTACCCCTCACAAGATTGAGCACAAATTCAAGAAAGGAAGAGGAGGGCTTCTCAATATTCCAACTCTATCTGCACACAGTCTAACTAACATAGATTGCAAATGGTGTAGTAAGTGTCTGGTTTCCTTAGAAATGTAGTCACTGGTAAGGAAAACATAACATATTTCAGAAAAATAAAACAACATACAACAAAATCAGACGGAGCATCATGCCAAATGGAGAGAAACTCAAAACATTTTCGTTAAAATCAAGCACACGACAAGGAAGTTTATTCTTGCTGTCCTATTCAGCGCAATATTAGGAGATTCTTTTGAATATGGTATGATTTTATGCATAAAAGTTCCTAAGTGTTGCAGCAGAAACTGATAATGCTGACAATTACTTTCAGCAAAGTAGCAGTATAAACAAATTAATGAAAAATCATGTCCTGAAATCACAAATACTTTGAAGAACAAACCGTAGAAACAATATGATTTCAAAAACATTATATACTACTCATATAATATATATATATATATATAACACGATGTTATGTAAAATATTACATATGTATATATTTGATGAACAATAATATCCTTCACACAAATTAAAAATTAGTGCTATAAAATTTTATGGAGACAAAAAGTTTCCATATAGAATAAACCTGAATAATAACCAAAGTTCAGGAGTTATTGGCATGCCAGATTTCAAACTGTACTATGTAATATCTACAGTAATAAAAACTGTATTGTATGGTGCTACTCTGTTATTTCTGTATTAATTAACCTCTTTAGAAGCAACAACCTTAGAAAACACTCAGACTGTTGTTGGCTTGGATCAACAATCGCTTGCATTTTAGAAATATTTTTAAATTATTAAACCCAAACAACATTTGGAAAAAAAAAAAACAGATTACAATGAGTAAAAAGATAGGACATGCCACTGAGGAAATCTGTGACCCAAAGCCTATTATTACTCTGCATTGAATCATCTGTACATATCTTAGACAATTCAGTTTAGTGTTTTTATGGCATACATGAGTGGGCTAACAATTGGATCTCTGATCCTTGTGTCTGTTCCTTTTCCTTCATTTGGATTGCCTTGTCCACCATCAATATGATGTTCTTTGTTTATCTTATTATATTTTATTTTGTTAATGTTTGGCTCTTATCCCTTGGGTGTTTTTTTTCTCATGAGAGGCAGAAAGGGAAGAAATCTGGAAGGGACAGGCGGTGGGGAGAATGTGGGAAGACTTAAAAAAATAAGGAAAACAGTGATCATGATATTAAAAAAAAGATTAGGAAAATGAAAATGAAAAACTGGGACAAAAATCAATTTTCAGGAAAAAAATGCAACATCATTTTATAATGAAAAACAAAATACAATTCCTAAAAGACCAAAAAGCATACAAATAAACAGAAATAAAAGAAAAGATATAACCTTGTGTATTTATCTGATGGAACATGACCAGTGTCTCCCAAACCAAACCTCCCAAACAACTCAAAAACAAATCTGCATTCTATTTTGCATATCTTATAAATTTCATCCAAATCACCAGATCAAAGCAAAGAACAGATTACATATCAAAATAAAGTTCTTTCTAATCCACCAGTTTATTGTTGAATCTCAGAAAGATTTAAAAATAAAAACGTATTAACAAATAGCACATACCTAAATACACTAAAGTATTGTCATAACATTCAAACAAGATCACCTTATGAGATCACAGAAGAAAAAGGTTTATTATTCTGTACCAGTCTATACACTGTATGTATGTGTGTGTTTTTGTGCATAGACAGACAGACAGACAGACAGACAGATAGATAGATGTTTGTGTGTGTGTGTGTGTGTGTGTGTGTGTATATATATATGGAAGGTGCAGCATGTTTCCACATGATTGCAATTCACACACCTGAATTCACTCTGCCAACTATTCTTTCTTATAGCCATTTTGGAAACCTCTTTTCTCTATTATAACTATCATAACATCAAAATTCATTCTAACTTGATGACCCTAACTATTCAGAAATTTGGAGGTGCAAACCACGTGTTCTATTGTGTGTTTTCCCTCTGATGATAATCTGTATGTAAACTCTCAAATGTTTTTCCCCTCCATAATTTTCAGTTTATGGCAGATACCAAGATAGCACTGTACCTTCCTTTATGGGTGTAATTATTATGCAAAAATCTGTACACAAACTTAAATGTTCTTTTTATTTTCAGACCACGGTTACTCCCACACAACAATGATCCACAACTCTGTCAGCTCTTTGAAATGCTAATAATCACCCTGTAAGAGAACGGAGCTGAAGTGACAGGGCAGATTGTCAGCTCCAGGGGAGTGGCACTGCAGCAAACACAACACAGGACAGGACAAAGGAAGTCAGGTTCTGATCTGATAGGTTTCTGATCTTACTGTACAGAGTCAAAGACTTGAAATTTATAGAATAATCTTCTATCCCAACAAATTTGCAATATTTAGTGTGAATAAAACCATCTCTACCTATAAAACAAATTATGGGGCTTTGACGGAGCTGACCTTGTTTGCTGCATTGCCTTGCTGACTGATCTTAGGGTGGTTACAACAGGCATCCTTGGCTGCCTCTTCTCTTAATAGGACCTGCTGCATTTATTTAAGTAATCACCCTGTCCCAAGTCCCTGGTCTGTGCTAGTTAATTAAGCTAGCATAATCCTCCAATCACGCATGTGGGCATGGTTGCCAGGCTGCAGAGATTCAAATTCTTTTCTAAAGCAAATGACACAAGGTAGGCAGCCATTAGCTTTAAGCTGTCCTAGTGCTAGTATGAAAGTCAGGGCACTTCCTAAACCCCTGTATAAATAGATCAGGGACAAATTCAAGGCACTTTCTGGGCAATGATGACTACAGGGTATTGAATTATATTCCCATTTACAACTGTATACAAAGGAGAAAAAAGTGCTTAGGAAAACGTAACAAAATTAGGTAATGTACAAAAGCACTAGATACTTGTAATATCAGGAGAAATCATTTAATAAAAGAAGATGCTACTTTAACAACATTCTGCATTACTCAGGTTTTACTTCATTAGGTGGATTTTTAAAGTTTCCTATGTGTTCATGTAAATGAAGCACTTACCATTAACATAATGTTTGCTATTTACTAAAAGCTTGGTTTGTCATTCAATGATGATTTTTCCTTCTGTTTTAAAAATTGTTGCTATGAGATACTTACTGATTTGTTTGTATTTTAAATAGGGTCTTACTCACTAGATTTTGCTGGACTGGAAACTCACTTGTAGAGCCGGCTGGCTTTTCACTCAGAGATTTACGAACTTTTGACTTGTAAGTGCTACAAGTAAACTCATGGTACTACAGTTAGCTAGAACTTATTAATGTCAACTATGTGTGTGTGTGTGTGTGTGTGTGTGTGTGTGTGTGTGTGTATGTGTGTGTGGTGTGTGTGTGTTTCTGTGTAATAATTTTGCAGAACTGTATTAGTTTTTATAAGCAGAATTATCCCTCTGCATCACTATTTAACTTTAAAACTTGGTGATTAGGATGCCCAATGACTATGCAAAGAAAGTACAAACAAAGATGTAGATGTAGCTCCTGAATGTTAATGATTGTACATTCAATTAGTTTTCAATAAATGTAAATATGATATTGACTTAGTAATATCCTTTTCTGCAAGACAAAGGGTACCTGGGAAAAGGAAATGCATAAGGAATTACTAAATGTGCTTTGAATTTGGCCAATCAGCACTGTGTACTATAATCAAGGGAGGAAAACATTTGCAAAAATGAAAAGGTCATTTTAAAGGAATATGGGAATACTCAGCATCCTATTCCATAGCAAGGAATCTATCAGAAGCTATCCCTGTGTGACTAACTTTGGTTCAGTATAGGACTGAGCAGATAAATATGGCAATATATTAATTCATATCATATTGAGAGAAAGCGATGACCTCTCTTAAACAGGCTGGGCTACTGCAGATTAGTCCCTCTGAATCTTCTCTCAATGCTGGAGATGTTTAAAAGTTGCTGAAAAAACACTTCTGCAATCATGATTTTAAAGATAGCTTTCAAATATCGATTCTGATTAGTAAAAATGCCTGTGAAATTACAATGCTGTTGTCTTGTGTTTATCAAAATTGTCAGAGGATACTTGGTAGCAAGTGTGCCATAAGTTATAGTAATTTATTATTTATAAAGGCAAAGTTTGCATCAATCACTTGTTTTCTGGCAAGGAAGACGCTATGCAGAATAGACTGTAATTAAATATACAGTGTTCCATATTTATCTGCCATCTGCCAGGTTAAAAAAACAGTTTTTATATAAAGGAAGTTCTGTCTTCCAGATTGTATACAATAAACACAAATGGCAAGAGTAATAGAGGGTTTTCTAAACAAGAAAATGAATCCAAATTTTTTTGCATCTATATTTATACTGTGTGTCAAATTGTGATTAGGACACTGAAAACACTGAAAGAAATTCCCAAGTTTTATATTATTATTGTGTGTTTGCTTGTGTATTTATTTATTTTTATTGGATTTTTTTTAAATTTATATTTCAAATGTTATTCCCTTTCAGAATTTCACAGACATATGCCTGCTATT
The DNA here is from genome assembly GCF_021556685.1 of Rattus norvegicus. Taxonomy (NCBI): domain Eukaryota; kingdom Metazoa; phylum Chordata; class Mammalia; order Rodentia; family Muridae; genus Rattus; species Rattus norvegicus. Next base: position 124,993,948 of record NC_141534.1, read on the forward strand.
CCATCCCACTCCCCCTCTTCTATAAGGGTGTTCTCCCCATCCACCACCTTCTGCCTTCACCCCAACATTCCCCTACAATGGGGGTCCAACCTTGGCAAGAGCAAAGGTTTCTCCTTCCATTGGTGCCCAACAAAGCCTTCCTTTGCTACTTGCGCAGTTGGAGCCATGGGTCACTTCATGTACAGTCTTTGGGTAGTGGTTTAGTCCCTGGGAGCTCTGATTTTTTGGCATTGCTGTTCTTATGGTGTTACAAGCCCATAAGTTCTTTCAATCCTTTCTCTATTTCCTCCAACGGGGGTCCTTCAGTTGTTGCTCCAAACTCTGTGTCCATATCCCCACCTATGGTTATTTTTCCCCCTTTCATGAAGGAGTGAAGAAAAAACTCACATTTTATGAGCTTTTCATTGTCTCTGATTGGTTGAGTCCTCCCTTTTCTCCTCTATGTCCTCCTCATTTTCTCCTTTATTTAATTTCTGTTTTATGTTCATACCCCTTTTATTTTTTGGAACTTGATAGCCAGTATCTAATTCGGTAGAATAGATTGGACTCAATTTTGAAGTAAATATTTTTATTCTATCTTTTGAATGATTTGATTGATATGTAAGCCAATGTATCTTGAATGCTTTTAATTTGATTTAAAAATGTGAATTTTGCTCTGATCATTAATTACTTTTATTTACTATTAGATTTTTTTTTGTGAAAAAGAGCAGTCATGTTGGCACATGCCCTTATATCTAACAACTGAGAGGCATAGGCAGAGAGTCTACTCTGAGTTTACTTACAGTCAGAGTTACATGTTAGAATTTGTTTGTAACAACAACAAAATATATTAATAATATTCAAATTGTAGTAGTAAAATATTATCTCTTCTCTTTTTATATTTTTAGTGGTAAGCAGCAGGTTGCTGAATTATATCTCCAACCACAGAGGGGAAACAGACAGACTTCATGAGTTTTTTTCACAGACATAAATGCATTCCTAAGGTTATGTTTTATTGAATAATGCCGCATCTGATAACCTTCCAAAGACATCAACTAGGAGTCAAATGTTTAAAATTTAGGAAACAATAGTGGACATCTCATTCAAAATAATACAATCTACTCCTTGTCACCACAATCTCAAACCAATTTATAATAAAATATATAGTATACAAATGTAAAAGGCCCTATTATTTTCATAGAAGGAAAACTCCTTAAAAGCTTAAAGAGTCTTTTGAGCCTCAAGTCAATACCTTCAATGTTGCCCCTTAAATATACTAAATATAGTTACATATTTTTAGCATACAATGATGTAAAACATATATTAATTTTTATCTAAAATGAACTTAGACTGTCCTAAGAAATTCTTTAGATGACCTTGAGTTTCATATTTTTCTGAACGTACCTCATGGTTGCTGTTGTTCCTTGTGTGTATAGTATATCTGCATTTGTGATGAAGGTCAAATTCAAAACTGTTTATGTTAGGTAAGTATAATAGCAAAGGTTGAATATCAAATATATATGTCCTTGGATCTAAAAGTCCCACAGCATTTCCATTTCCAAATATTTTACAATCCAAATTCCCTATAAAACTCTAAAGTCTCATTTTGAAAAGGGGGCTCCTTTAAAATTGTACTTTCTTATCTCAAGAGGGACAAAGCAAGCAACGATGTGAACAGCGAAAAATCAAACAACAATGGTGTTAGTAACTAAACATCTTAATAATGGTGATCCACTTACTATTTTCTGGAGTTTTGAAAGGGTCTGAGTAACATCTCTGAGTCTGTCCTTTACTGCATATGTGCAGTTGTTCTAGGCTATGACTGACTTGACACCATGGATGATACTGATCTCACTGGTTATCCTATGATAGTTGCATCTCCCCACAATGTGGGGTACCTTGCAGAAATTGGGCTACACTTGATCCAGTAAACTTATCTATCATGTTTTCAAGAGACCCATCTCTTCTACATAATGACAAGCCTCAGCTGTTGTCCATGATGTCTCATTGCTTTTATAACCAGTGCCACTTGGGTAAATCTAGTTCCTACAGTGTATCAGACTTATGACTTCATCATTTTTGGAACACAGTTTCAGCATGCTGACCCTGAGGCATGATTTTCTAGAGACTTCACATCTATTATGCTGTTCTCTTCTTATAACAACTGATTGATTGTTTAGAGTAAGATGGCCAGCATTTATTACCCAGCCAAGCTATGGTTCCTTCACTTTAGTGGCTCTGTTATTGAAATTCTGAATTGAAATTTCTTCCAGAATATTCAAGAAACATGGGAATGGTGGAAGATCATGGCTAAAAGATTGAATGTAAAATATTGTGTGCTCTTCATAACATCCTTTTATATTTAGTGTGATGAAATAGAAATAAGAAGAAAGAGAGAGAGAGAGAGAGAGAGAGAGAGAGAGAGAGAGAGAGACTCAAACTGATTCAAAACTGATGGTGAGGATGGATTCAAAGTATTCTGGAAACAAAGAAAGAGCAAAACTGTTTTGTGACCAAGAACCCTAGATGGAAAATGAGATTCAAAGTTATAGTCTCAAAGCAGGAGCTATTACCTTCACGGATGCACAGAAATTTAAGGCTGTGCAAGTTTTTAATAAACGCAATGGCTTGGAATTGTTAACCTGTGCTTAAGCAGGTTTAATGATCAGGATATCAGGTAAATATGACCGTGAAATATTCAGTATGAAGTATTGTAGGGGCTGAGATTGGGACAGAGGACAGAAATGAAAAGAAGAATGTGTATCTGAGAACTTAGTAAAAAGTTATTTTTGATAGAGCTCTTTGCCAGATGATAAAGAACTGGAAAATGCTACAGAGCAGTTTAAGGAGATTTTAAGGCTATTCTTCTAATACCAAGAAGATGCTTGGTGCTTCAAAGAGAGGGGAGGCTGCTTTTAGATGACTATTTCACTATCAGTGAAGAGCACTATGTCAGGAGCATGAACTCTATCCTGCACCTATCCTATTCTCAGCTTGTACTTTGATGAAGTGAGGGCCAAGTCAATGCCCTTAGAGGAAAAGATCAACATTCCAATTAAGGCATAAAAATCAGTGTTGTGCCTTTCTGGCTCAGCTGGATTGCAATATCCCTAAGCAATGTCAAAAATGTGATTCCCAATTACAATGTACAGAAAAGGGTACTTTCTTCACCATCTGAAGAAACATCAATTAATAACCTAAATCTGTCCAGCCTTATGTCAAAGATGAAGAGAAAGTACAATCAATAAAGAGGCATATTTGAAATCTGATGGCAATATAAATTTTGCTTTATTAACTATTTTTTGTTAGCATGTTGAATAAAAATATTATTCAAAAAATCTTGGAACTTCCTCACCAGGTATACAGTATGCTTATGGAAAAACAAAAGAAAACAAAACAAAACAATTAATCATTTGTGCTATTTTTCTAGAAAGAGGTCAAATGCATTGAATCATGCTTGCCTTGAAATCATAGTACATCAAAGTCAGTGCATTACTAATGGACCATCTCACCGTCTATTAAATCCTCTCCTCAGCCAACCAATAGAATACTTCTGTAGAAAAATTTCAATCTCCATCTTGAAATCCAGAATATCCACTGAATGAATATATATTAATGAAACATCAGACATCAGTATATTATGCTTTTCAAAAGTATTTTATTTCCTTAAAACCCAGCATCATATCTTTTCCCAAGATATCTCTTTTTATGAATTAGGAAATACCAGACATTTTATACAGTATAATAAAACTCCTCATGAGTGAAACTTATATACCTTGTATATGTGAGGTTACAAAGAATTGATTATTTTACTAGTATATAAGCAAGGACTGTTTGTCAAGGAATATCCCTCGGACTTTCTTCACTCTATTACTTACAGTATGCTTCAGTGAAAACCATTGCTGTTTCCAAAGATCAAACAAAATTAATTTCCTGAGGCAAAAATTGCAGGGGGTCATGTGTAGTCAGACATTCTTCTGTCACATAAATGTATTATTATAATCATATAGAGATAGTTTTTTATATTGTTCAAAGTTAAAAATTGTGGTATGACAAGACAACCTATCAGTTTGGCTGACAGGAATTTTTCAATAGATGGTATTTCCATTAAAAGTGTGCCAACTGAACTTAACCAGTCCCACAGATCCCTGTACTCAAATTCCTGAGGGGGTGAGAGCTGGACTCTCAGAAGTGTGGAAAATTCTGAGAGTTCTGAGGTGACTATCACTCATGCTCACATTCCTGGCCCAAGAATAGCCCTCTTAGTGCCCTACATGCTCTCGGGGCATATGGACACAGGAACAATAAGAGGCAGGAGACTTCCAATTTCTATGTGCACCAAGAACCAAAAACCAGTCATCAGGAACAATTATACATCTGAGAGCAGAGGTAAGACCAATTAATTCTTCTACTCCAAGTGACTGGCCTGGTGAACTTATGACACAGAAAGGCAGAAGTCTGTAACAGGACACTTCCGGTTTCTGGCTATGCCCATAACTGAACCAGTACCACAGCTCTCTGCAACCAATCACAGTGGGTGGAGACAGCTGGGCTCTCAGAAGTGCAGGCAATCCTCAGATCTCCAGGGAGACTGCCACTTCTGTTGGCATTCCTAGCCTAAGGAACCAGATTAGTACACTCTGAATACAGGAATATAGTGGCAATCAGTAGTAGCATTCTTCTGATTTTTGCCTGTTCCTAGAACTGAAATGACACGGTCCCACAGCTCTCTTCACCCAAATCCCACGGGGGAGAGAGCTGGACACTGAGAAGTGCAGACAATCCTGAGAGTTCTGAGAAGACAACTATTTCTTCACACATTCCTTACCCAAAAGGAATGCTTAATGCCATCTCTGGACTCTGGTCACGGGGACCTAGGAGCAGTGAGAGAAGGAACCTTCTGAAGTCTGCCTGTGCCAAGAGTTGAAAGCCAGTCTCCAGACTACCTACACACCTGAGAGCAGAGGTAAAACCAATATTTCTGCTCCAGTGATCTGCCTGGAAGGTTCAGGTCAAACAAACACAGAAGCAGCTTTCTGTTTCCAGATCTAGCTGAAAGAAAACAGGTATATATCCGTGCTTACACATGGACATACAGAGGTTCAAGCCACTGTTAGACACAGCAAGACAAGCTAACACCAGAGACAATCTGAAGGTGAGAGGCAAGCACAGGAATCTAAGCAATAGAAACCAAGCAATCATCAGAGCACAGTTCTCCCACCAAGGCAAGTAATGGATATCCAAACACACCAGAAAATCAAGATTTGCCTTTAAAAATCACATCTCATGAGGATGATCGAAGTCTTTAAGAAGGACATAAATAACTCCCTTAAAGACGTAAAGGACAACACAGGTAACAAAAGTAGAAGCCCTAAAAGAAGAAACACAAAAATCCCTTAAGAATTACAGGGTAACACAACCAAACTTGTGAAGGAATTGAACAAAACAATCCAATATTTAAAAATGGAAAGAAAAACAATAACGAAATCACAAAGGGAGACACAAGCCTGGGGATAGAGAAACAAGGAAAGAAATCAGGAGTCAAGATGCAAGAATCCCCAACAGAATACAAGATATAGAAAAGAGAATCTCATGGGCAGGAAATATGATAGAAAACATTGACAAAAGCATCACAGATAATGAAAAACACAAAAAAGGTCCTGACCCAAAACAACCAAGAATTGCATGAAACAATGGAAGACCAAACCTAAGGATTATAGGTTTAGAAGAGATTGAAGAATCCCAAATTAATGGGCAAGTAAATATCTTCAACAAAATTATAGAAGAAAACTTAAAGAAAGTGATGTCCAGAAACATAAAACAAGCCTACAGAACTCCAAATATATTGGAACAGAAAAGAACTTTCTCACGTCACATAATAGTCAAAGCATAAAATGCACAAAAAAATGAAATAATATTAAAGCAGTAAGGGGAAAAGATCAAGAAACATATGGAGGGAAACCTATCAGAATTACACCAGACTTATCAACAGAGACTATGAAAGCCAGAAGATTCTGTGTGAATATCATAGAGTGCCTGAAAGAACACTCTATGCCAGCCCAGGCTACAATATCCAGCAAAACTCTCAGTTAACATAGATGGAAAAACCAAGATATTCCATGACAAAAACCAAATATATGCAATATATTTCTACAGATCCAGCACTACAAAGGATAATAGATAGAAAACTCTAACAGGATGAGGGATACTCCACCCTAGAAAAAGCAACAAAGTACTCTCCTTGCAGTAAAACCAAAAGACACACATATATAATTCCGCCTCTAACAGGAAAATTAAGAGGAAAGAATCACCATTCCTTAATATCTTTTTTTTTTATTAACTTGAGTATTTCTTATATACATTTCAAGTGTTATTCCCTTTCCCGGTTTCCGGGCAAACATCCCCCTAATCCCTCCCCCTCCCCTTCATTATGTGTGTTCCCCTCCCCATCCTCCCCCCATTGCCACCCTCCCTCCAACAATCTAGTTCACTGGGGGATCAGTCTTAGCAGGACCGAGGGCTTCCCCTTCCACTGGTGCTCTTACTAGGATATTCATTGCTACCTATGAGGTCAGACTCCAGGGTCAGTCCATGTATAGTCTTTAGGTAGTGGCTTAGTCCTTGGAAGCTCTGGTTGCTTGGCATTGTTGTACATATGGGGTCTCGAGCCCCTTCAAGCTCTTAACATCAGTGGACTCACTTCCTTAATAAAAAGATATAGCCTAACCGACTGGATACATAAGTCATAAATACCTATGCTCCAAATGCAAGGGCACCTACATTGATAATAGAAACCTTACTAAGCTCTAAGCACAGATTGAAATTCATACAAAATAGGAGTTTTCAACACCCTACTCTCATCAATGTATGGATCATGGAAACAGAAACTAAAGAGAGACATGGAGAAACTAACAGAAGTTATGAACTAAAAGGATTTTGTACATATTTGTAGAACATTCCATCCTAAGAAAAAGAATACAAATTTTCCTCAACACCTCATGGTGCCTTCTCCAAAATTGACCATATAATTGATCACAAAACAGGCGTCAACAAATACAAGAAAATTGCAATGATCCCATGCATCCTATCAGATCACCATGGATTAAGACTGTTCTTCAATAAAAACAAAAATGACAAAAAGCCCACGTAGACATGGTAGTTGAACAACATTGAAGACTCTTTTAGAATTTAATGAAAATGAAAGCAAATCATACCCAAACTTATGAGACACAATGAAAGTTGTGTTAATAGGAAGACTCATAGCCCTGAGTGCCTGCAACAAGAAACATAAGACAGCATACATAAGCAGCATGGCAGCACACCTAAAAACTCTAGAACAAAAAAAAGCAAATACAACAAAGAGTAGTAGAAGGCAGGAAATAAACTCAGGGATGAAATAAACCAAGTAGAAACCAAAAAATATATACAAAGAATCAACAAAATCTGGAGCTGGTTCTTCTAAAAAATCAACGAGATAGATAAACCATTAGCCAAACTAGCCAGAGGGCAAAGAGAGTATATTCAAATTAACAAAATCAGAAATGGAAAGGGAGACACAACATCAGAATCTGAGGAAATTAAAAAAAATCATCAGATTCTACTATGGAAGCCTATAATCAGCAAAACTGGAAAATCTAGTAGGAAATGGGCAATTTTCTAGACAGGTACTAGGTACCGAAGTTAAATCAGGATCACTTAACTATTGAAACAATCCCATAGCTCCAAAAGAAATAGAAGCAGTTTTTAAATGTCTCCCCACCAAAAAGAGCCCACGACCAGACAGATTTAGTGAAGAATTCTATCAGAACTTTTTAGAGGATATCATACCAATACTGTCCAAACTACACCACAAAATAGAAACAGAAGGATCACTACCCAATTACTTCTCTGAAGCCAGAATTACGATTATACCTAAACCACACTTAGACCCAAAAAAGAAAGAAATTCAGACCAATTTCACTTATGAGTATTGAAGCAAACATACTCAATAAAATTCTTGCAAATCAAATTCAAGAACACATCAAAACAATCATCCATCATGATCAAATAGGATTCATCCCAGAGATGCAGGGATGATTTAATAAATGGCAATCTATGAACATAATTCACTATGTAAATAAACTATTACACACACACACACACACACACACACACACACACACACACACACTCACACATGATCATTTCATCAGTTGACGAAAAAGCCCTTGACAAAACTAACACAACTTTCATATTAAAAATCTCGGAAAGGTCAGGAATTTAAGACCCATACCTAAACCTAGTGAAAGTAATATACAGCAAACCGGTAGCCAACATTAAGATAAATGGACAGAAAGTTGAAGCAGTCCCACTAAAATCAGGGACTAGACAAGCCTGCCCACTCTTACCCTACTTATTCAATATAATACTCGAAGTAATAGACAGAGCAATCAAAAAACAAAATGAGTTCAAAAGGATAAAAATCGGAAAGGAAGAAGTGAAAATATCACTATTTGAAGTGAAAGGATAGTATATATAAGGGACACCTAAGGTTCCAACAGAGAACTAATAAGCCTGAAAACAACTTCAGCCAAGAGGCTAGATAGAAAATTAATTCAAACTAATCAATAGCCTTCTTCTACTCAAAGGATAAACATGCTGGGAAGAAATTAGGGAAATGACACCCTTCACAATTGTTCAAATAACATAAAATAACTCAGTGTGACTCTAGTGAAGCTAGTGAAAGATCTGTAAGACAAGAACTTCCAGTTTATGAAGAAAGAAATTGATGATCTCAGAAGATGGAAAGATCTCCCATGCTTTTGAAATAGCAGGATTAATAGTGCAAAAATGTACATCTTACCAACAGTAATCTTCGAGTTGAATGCAATCCCAATCAAAATTCAAAATAAGTTCCCTGAAGATTTAGAAATAGCAATTTGCAAATTCATTTGGAACAAAAATCCCAGGATAGCAAAAACTATCTTCAACAATAAAAGAATCACCATCCCTGACGTCAAAGTAATTTACATACCAACAGTGATTAAAAACTGTATCATATTATAACAGAGACAGGCAGGCAGATAAATGGAATAGAATTGATGACCCAGTTCAACTGATCTTTGACAACAGAGCTAAAACCCTCCAGTGGAAAAAAAAGATAGCATTTTCAACAAATGGTGCTGGCTCAACTGGATATCAGGCTATAGAAGGATACATATAAACCTATTCTTATCACTCTGTACAAAGCTGAAGTCCAAGGGCATCAAGGACCTCCACATCAAACCTGATACACTCAAACTAATGGAAGAAAAAGTAGGGAAGATTCTTGAACACATGGGGACTGGGGAGAATTTTGGAAACAAAACACCAATGGCTTATGCTCTATGATCAAGAATCCACAAATGGCACCTCATAAAACTACAAAATTTATGTAAGGCAAAGGACACTGTTATTAGGACAAAACAGTATCCAACAGATTGGGAAAAGATCTTTATCAATCCTAAAACTGATAGAGGACTAATATCCAAAATATATAAAAACTCAAGAAGTTAGACTCCAGAGAGCCAAATATCCCTGTTAAAAACGGGATGCAGAGATAAACTAAAAATTCTAAGTGAGGAATATCAAATGGCTGAGACATCCTTAGTCATAGGGAAATGGAAATCAAAAAACAAAAAAACAAAAAAAAACCCACTGAAATCCCTCCTCACACCAGGTAGACTGGTTAAGATCAAAACACAAGTGACAACATATGCTAGCAAAGATGTGGAGAAAGAGGAACACTAATCCATTTTTGGTGGGATTGCAAACTGGTGCAAACTTGGGAAATCATTCTGAAGGTTCCACAGAAAATTGCAATACCTGAGGACCCAGCTATACCGATCCTGGGCATATGGTAGAAATGGTGTTCCAATGTACAACAAAGACACATGCTCCACTGTGTTCGTTGCAGCCCTATTTATAATAGTCAGAAGTTGGAAAGAACCCAGTTGCCCTTCAACAAATGAATGGATACAGAAAATATGGTACTTCTACACAATGGAATGCTACTCAGCTATCAAAAAATATGACTACATGTAATTCACAGGCAAATAGATGGAATTAGATAATATCATCCCCAGTGAGGTAACTCAATCATAAAAAAAAAACAAATAAAAAACCAAAAAACAAACAAACCCAGACAGTATATGCACTCACTGACAAGTGTATATTAGCTCTAAATCTCACATTACCAAAGATAAAATCCGCATACCACAATACATTCAGGAAAATAGATGAGTAAAGTTTGGATGCTTCAGGCCTTCTTAAATAGGGGGAATAAAAATATCCATAGGAGTTGACATGGAGATAAAGTTTGCAGCAGAGACTGAAGTATTGGCCATTCAGAGCCTGCCCCACCTGGGGATACATATACATTTATCTACCAAACCCACACAATATTGCTGATGCCAAGAAATGCATGCTGACAGGAACTTGATGTAGATGTCTCCTGAAATGATCTGCCAGAACATGACAAATTCAGAGGCAAATGCTGACAGGCATCCAATGAACTGATAGGAGGGTCCCCATTGGAGGAGTAGAAGACAGGATTGAAGGAGCTGAAGTGGTTTGCACCCCATAAGAACAACAATAAAAACAACCATACTTGTCACAACAGTGACAAAACCACCATAGAGAATAAACATGGATACACCCATACCTCCAGCTGCATATGTAGCAGAGGATAGCTTTTTTGGGCACCGGTGGGTTGAGAACTCCTTGGTCCTTCTATGGTTGTACCCCTCATTGTAGAGGAATATCAGGACCAGGAAGTTAGATTTGGTGGGTGCTTTGATAGGCGAATGCCCTCATCTAAGAAGGGGGAATGGTATGTGTTAGGGGGGGTTATGAATGGGAAACCGGGAAAGGGGATAAAATTTGAAATGCAAATATCAAATAAAAATATCCAATAAAAAAGCTTTAAGGGTAAATTTATGCAAATTTCAAAGACAATTATTTTGGAAGAGTATTTCTTGTTTGCTACTGTATATAAGTGTTTGAAAATTTTTTATGGAACACATGTCTGAAGAGGACAAGAGAGTGAGTCCTCAGCTCCCCTCTGACTTGCATCACAGATCATGGGAAGCAGATATATAGGTGATGTTAATTGAACATAGTTTCTCTGAAGGAGTAATTAGTAATTTTATCTGTTGAGAAATTCTTTGGGAGAAAGGAAGTTATTCTAATAATGCCCTGTCACATTCCTCCGCTCCCCAACCACTTTGTTTTTATGAGCATGCCTCTCCACACATTCATCCATTTCTGCCTCACCAATCTATCCTTAACCTATGGTGGGATATCAAGACTCCACAGTACCAAGGGCCTCTCCTCCTGTTGATGTCAGATAAGACCATCCTCTGCTACACATGTATATAGAGCTCTGTGGAACTCCAGGTAGACTCTTTGGTTGGTAGTTTATTCTCTGGTAGTTCTGGGTGGTCTCGTTAATTCACATTGTTCTTTCTATGGGGTTATAATCGCCTTCAGTTCTTTCAGTCCTTCCCCTACCTATTCCATTGGGGTCTCCAAGGCTCAGTCTGACGATTGGCTGTATTTGCATCTATTTTGCTGAGGTGCTAATAGAACCACTCAGAGAACAGCTATATCAGGCTTCTGTCAGCAAGTGCTTCTTGAAATCAGCAGTAGTATTCGGGTTTGGTATCTGCAGACGGAATGGATCGCTAGATAGGGCAGTCTCTGGATGGCCTTTCCTTTAGGTTCTTTTCCATTTTTTCCCTCTCTTTCCTTTTGTCAGGAACATTTCTGGATTAAAATTTTTGAGATGGGTGGGTGGCCCAATCCCTCAACTAGGGGTAGTGCCTATCTACTGGAGGTGGTCTCTACAGGTTCTATCTGCCCTGTGTAGGGTGTTTCTGACAAAGAAATCCCAGTTTGGTCCTGGGAGCCTCTTGTTTCCCTGGTGTCTGGGGATTTTTAGTAGCTATCCCGAGTTCTGCAGTCCCCACTGCTAATATTTCTATTCAGTTTCCTAACCATCTGCATTTCTCTTCCATCCCTTCCAATAACTGATTTTGTTCCATCTTTTCCCTCTCCCTCCTCTCTTCCTTCCAGGTCCCTTCCTTCCTCTATCTCCTGTGACAATTTTCTTCTCTCTCCTATGTAGGATTGAAGCATCCACATTTTGGTCTTACTTCTTTTTTACATAGATATCCTCAACACTGTGTCCATTAACCATTGAATGAATAATGAAAATATGGTACATTTACACAATGAAATAAAACTTACTTCATGAACTGATAAAGTCAGTGAACTCTTACTTAAGTGGATAGAACTAGAAAAAAGTCATCCTGAGTGAGAAAAATCATCCAGAGTGAGCTACTCAGAACCAAAAGAAAAATGTAGATGTGATCACTTAAAACTGCTTGTTATATTTTAATCCTTACAAATGTATGTAAGAATCCTTAATTCCTCAGTGGTAAGTTATAGGGTGAGGAACTAGAAATGATGGAAGATTTTCCTGAATAAGTGAAAACAATTAAATCTGGTGACATGTAGTGTAATGTGATAGTTGAAAGGGAATATTAAATGCAGAAGTGGAGGAAAGTGGGGTGAGGCACATAAGAATCTGAAAAACAGTATAGAATTGTACTACAGTAGAAGCTCCTTAATTTATACTATGTTAATGGAATATTCTTAAAATACATCACAAAATAATGGGGAGAGTAGAACTTGACTGCCATCTCTCACTACCAAAGCCACTCCAGTGGCATGTAAGGGTTACATCTATTTGAGTTTTGATGACTGAGATCACATAGAAACTCTGAAACAACTTACATTCCTACCTACATCATTGGTTGCTTTACAGAAAGTGGTGGCAAAGCCATATTGATGAAAGAACACTTACCTATGTCACTGAACATGAAGAAGATAAATTAGTGACTAACTGGAATTTTCACTACTTCTAGAGAGTGTTCATGGATTGGAAAATTTATTCATACTTCCTGAGGGGAAAAGGAAAGATGAACATAGCTGAAATCCTTCAATTTACAAGGGGGACAGTCTACAGTGTACATGGGTACAATAGTTGTACAAATGTGGTGAGAGTAAGTAACAATTATTTGACTGGATTCAATGCCCAGTCCATGAGACACATTCCTGATGAAGTTTATATGCCCAAGAAAAGGGATATAAGCAGATTGTGGGTCAAGGCACATACCAAACACCATTTTATTCTGGAAAAGCAATGTAGCAATTTAAGGAATCCTAATAATATTCTGTTATTCCCTTTACTTAGTATATTGCTCAGCCATGAACACAGAAGCTACTCTCTGTTATTGATGGGAACAAAGGTAGACACATAACTGAAAAATGGGTATAGACTAAGAGAAATTTGGTAACTGAGTCATAAATGCAAATTCTCTATCGAATCTCTTCCTTCATCTCTCATGGATCTTTGTGTTGGATGAAAACTAAGAGCAACTGGGAATGGAAAGAATGTAACAAAGGAACCAATGTCTTTCAGATGTAGCAGACCTAACTCACATGTGATCTCATGTAGATAATGACAGCATGCATACGTTTTCCATAGAGTAAAGTGAATTTGATCCCATTACTGAGAGAAAGAACTAAACACAATCTGCCATCTCTAACCATGAAGCTATTTCCCAAATACAAATGTTCGTAAGGGAGAAAATATTTTAATATTGTGGAGTCTTGTTGATTATAGAAATCACATTCATGGAAGATTTTATTCAAAGCAATAAACAGCCAAATCATATGAACTCAATGGTCTTTTGACAATAATTTTTTGAATCCTAATGCTGTGTCTTTCAAAATAAAAACAGATAAAATTGAACAAAAGAGAACGTAGGAAAGAGCCTCAGTTTTTCCCAGGAGATTTCAATATAAGATCATGATATATACACACAATAAACTGTCTTTGCTGGACATCGAGAGTTCAGTCTTGTGCTATCCAGCACAGTTGCCCTGGTGGTTATCTTTCATAATGCTGGAAAACACTATTCAGTCTCCATTAAGAAAAAAATAATGGTTTTCTTATTCACTAATAATCCTTATATGCTACAATAATGACTGGCCTAGTAAAATGCTTTAACATTTCAACTGTGCAAAGGGAATTTTGTTCTTAACTGACCACATTATTAATTAGAAGGGAATCCACTTTAACAGGAGAGAATTCAGGAATGATACTACAAACATGGTCAATAAACTTGGCTAGGGAATTTAAATATCCTACCAGAGAACACACTAACATTTTATTACTAAATCTCCATTTTGTCAAATTCTCTTTTAAATATTTCTATTATGTTCTTTGGCAAGTGTTGCTGATTATTTCCATAGATAACAATTTTATTACTACTGTTTTTGTTGGCATAATGATACCAATCTACACAAAAGACTGTTAATAAGCAGCAGTCAGTTCTCAGACAACAGTTGGGAGTTCTAAAACTCCCCAGACCAGGTAAAAGCTAGCAGACAGGAACACATGCTATGGAATGTCCCTTTAAATGGCCTGGACTTGTAAACATGGCCCCTACAGCTAGAGTTACAAGTGTGCTCCTCACAAGATTGAGCACAAATTCAATGTCTTCTCAATATTCCAACCCTGCATGCACACATTCATCCTGACATATATGGCTACTAGGGTAGCAAGTGTCCTGTCTCCTTAGAAATGTGGTCACTGGGAAGGATAAACAGAACAGATTTCAGAGAAATAAAACAGCATACAACAATATCAGAGGGAGCATTCTGCTAAATGGTGAGAAATTCAAAACATTTTCATTAAAATCAGGAACAGGACAAGGAAGTTTATTCTTCTTGTCTTATTCAGAAAAATATTAGGAGATTCCTTTGAATAAGATATGATTTTATGCATAAAAATTGCTAAATGTGGCAGCAGAAACATGATAATGCTGAAAATCACTTTCAGCAAAGTAGCAGTGTGAACAAATTAATGAAAGATCATGTCCTGGAATAATAAATATTTTGAGGAACAAGATATATAAACAATATCATTTATAAAACCTTAAATATAATAATGGTATATAATATATATTATATAAAACATGTTACATAAAATTTTACATATGTATTACCTATGTATATATTTGTTGATGACCAAAAATATCCTCCACAGAAATTAAAAAAATAATGCTGGAAAATTATATGGGACAAAAAAGATTCCCTGTAAAATAAACCTGGATAATACACAAAGTTGAGGAGATATCAACATGCCAGATTTCAAATTGTACCATGTAATAGCTGAAGTAATAAAAATTGTATTGGATGGTGCTACTCTGTTTTATCTGTATTAATTAACACCACTTTAGAAGCAACAAGCTTAGCAAAACCTCAGAATGATGTAGGATTGGATCAACACAGGCTTGCATATATATATATATATATATATATATATATATATATATATATATATATATATATTAAATCTTAGAACCAAACAACATTTTGATATACAAAACAAAATACAATGAGTAGAAGTATAGGGCGTGCCTCTGAGTAACTCTATGTCTCAAAGTCTATTATTAGTCTTCATTGTTTCCTCTGTACACATCTTAAAGATTTCAATTTAGTGTTTTTACGGAATACTTGAGTGTGTTAAAAATTGGGTTCCTGATTTTTGTGTCTGCTCATTTTCCTTCTGTTGGATTGCCTTTCCCACCCTCAATATGTTCTTTCAATATCTCATTCTATTTCAATTTGTTAATGTTTGGATGTTGTCCCTTGGGTGTAATTTTCCTCATGAGACCGAGAAAGGAAACAGATCTGAAGGGAGGGGAGTTGGGGAGAAAATGGAAAGAGTTTAAAAAAATGGAAAAATGTAACCATGATATAAATAATAAAAATGAAGATGGAAATGAAAAAGAGGGACAAAAATCAATTTTCAATAAAAATACAACACCATTTTATAATGAAAAACAAAATACAGTTCCAAAAGCCCAGAAAGAAAAAAAAAGAAACAAAAGAAAAAACACATGCTTGTGGATTTATCTGATGGAGGATGGCCAAACCGCCCCAAAGCAAACCCCCGAAAAACAAAAAAACAATTCTGCATTCTATTTTGCATATAATATAAAATTCATCTAAATCAGTGGATCAGAGCAAAGTATAGATTACATATACAAAGAAAATTCTTTCCAGTCTACTAGTTCATTGTTGAATCTGGGCAAGATTTAAAACTAAAAACATATTAACAAACAACACGTACCTAAAGAAACTAAGGTATTGTCATAACATTCAAATTGGATCACAAAAGAAAACAGTTTATTTTTCTGTACTACTCTATGCAGTGTATGTGATATGAGTTTGTGTGTAAGTATTTTTTGTGTATATATATGTACATATATGTGTGTGTATATATATATATACATATATATATGTACATATATATATTTGTGTGGGTGTGGGTGTATATGTATATATGTGGAAGATGCAGCACGTTTCGACATGCTTGGAGTTAACTCACCCGAATACACAGTGCCCACTACTCTTTCTTACAGCCATTTTTGGAAACCCCTTTACTTTATTATAATTATCATAACATCAAAACTCATTCTTACCTGATAACCCTAATTATTCAGAAACTGGGAAGTACAAACCATGTGATCTATTGTGTGCTTTCCATCTGATGATAATCCATATGCTAACTCTCAAATGTTTTTATCCCTTCATATCTTTCAGTATATGGCAGATATCCAGATACCACTGTAACTTCCTTTATGGATGTAATTTTTATGCAGAATCCATATACAAGTATAAATGTGCTTTTTATTTTCCTTACTGCCACTACTCCCACACACCAATTATCCACAATACTGTCAGCTCTTTGAAATGCTAATATTCACCCTGTAAGAGAACTGAGCTGAAGTGACAGGGCAGATTGACAGCTCAAGGGGAGGGGCACTGCAGCAAACACAACACAGGACAGAACAAAGGAAGCCACGTCCTGATCTGATAGGTTTCTAATCTGACTGTTCAGAGTCAAAAACTCAAGATCTATAGAATAATCTTTTATCCCAACAAATTTGCAATATTTAGTGTGAAAAAAATCATATCTACCTATGAAACAAATTATGGGTTTTGAGGTGCATTGCCTTGCTGACCAGTCCTAGGGTGGTTGTGACAGGACTCTTTGGCTGCCTCTTCTCTGAGCAGTCCCTGCTGCACGACTTATGTAATCACACTGACCCTGCCCCCAGTCTGTGCTAGTGAGCTAGTATAACCCTCCAATCACATAATGCGTACATGGTTGCCAGGCCGCAGAGACTCTAAAACTGATGACACAAGGCAGGCAGATGTGAGCTTTAAGCTGTACTATCACTAGTATGAAAGCGGGGGTCTTCATAAACCCCTGTATAAATTGGTCAGGGATAAATTCAAGGTGCTTTCTAGGCAATGATGACTATAGGATAATGAATTATATTCACATTTAGATCTGTATACAAAGGAAAAAAAGAGTGCTTAGGAAAAATGTAAGAAAATTAGAGAATGTACGAAACCACTAGATACTTGTAATATCAGGAGAAATCACTAAAGCATAAAAGATGCTAATTTAACAACATTCTACATTAGTGGACACTGGCTAAAAGACTGAATATAAAATAAAATGTGGTCTTCTTAATATCTCTTTTCATATTTAGTGTGATGTAATAGAAATAAGAGAAAGAGAGAGAGGCAGAGAAAGAGAGAGAGAGAGAGAGAGAGGGGGGGGGAGAAGAGAAATTAAACCAGATAAATCTGAAGGATCAGTACATTTTCGAAATGTTAGCCAATCGAAAAAATAGTTACTCGAGAAGAAATTACTCACAAGGAATACAAAATAAAGTCTGGGGAAACTACTGCACAGTTCACAGTTTTTCCTTCCAGGTTATCAATTGCCACACTCCCAGAAAGCAGCAGACTTCTCTAAGGATTCAAGACTTATTAACAGAAAATTTGAAAAATACAAAATGATGATAAAAGATCTCAAGATTCCAAACAAAGAGAATACTGCAGAGGGCAGTGAACCTTACTGACTCAAAACTGATGGTGAGGATGGACTCAAAAAGTATTCTGGAAACAAAGAAACAGCAAAAATATTTTGTGTTCTAGAACCCTGGAAGGAAAACGAGATCAAAGTAATTGTCCTGAAGCCAGAGCTATTATATTTATGGATGCAGGGAAAGGTAAGGCTACATAAGTGTTTGAGCCAAGGCACTGGCTGAGAAGTGTTCCCATGGACTTAGGTAGGTTTAATGATAAGGGTATCAAGTAAATAATATGAACATGGCAAATTCAGTATGAAGGATTGTAGGGGCTGGGATTGGGACAGAGGACAGAAAGGAAAAGAAGAATGTGCATCTGAGAACTAAATAGAAAGTTATATTTGATAGAGCTCTTTTCTAGGGTGGAAAGGAATGGAAAATGCCCCAGAAGTGCTACACAGAGCAGTTTATGTCAGATTCGAAGCCTCTTCTAATTCCATCAAGGTGCTTGGTGCTTGAAAGACAGGAGGCAATGCTTGGAGATGACTATTTCACTATCAGAGGAGCACAAACACTATCCTGCAACTATTCTATTCTCAGTTTGTACTTTGATGAAGTTAGGGCCAAGTTGGTGGTCTTAGAAGATAAGATCAACATTCCAGGTAAAGGATATAATTTCAGAGTTGGACTTGTCTAGCTTGGCTGGATTGCAGTAGCCATGTCAAAATGTGACTTCCATTTACAATGTACAGAAAGGACAGGTGCTTTCTTCACCACCTGAAGAACCATCAACCAATGTAAACAATTCCAGCCCTGACGTCAAAGATGAGGAGAAAGTAGAATAAAAAAGAAATATCTATGAAATATTATGGCAATATAGTTTTTGCTATTATTAACTAATTTTTGTTTACATTTTGTATAAAAAATATTCAAGCAAATCTCAGCATGCCCACACAGCTCCTCAAGATGTATACAGTATCTTCATGAAAAAACAAAACAAAACAAAACAAAACAAAGCTCTAAACCCTTCATGCTGTTGTTCTGAGAGCACATGTTTCTTCCTCTCACATAAGAAGATGGTCAATTGAATCATCTTTGGCTTGAAATCGCAATATATCATATTCCGTGCATTATTACAGGGCCATGGATTGAATCCTCTCCTCGGCCAACCAATAAAATTCCTCTGTAAAAAAAATTCAACCTGCATCACGAAATCTAGAATATCCACGGATTGTGTATGTATTAATGGAGCATCAGTCTGTAATTTATTATCCATTTCAATAGCATTTTAGTTGCTTAAAGCCCAGCATCATACCTTTTCCCTAGATGTCTCTTTTCAAGAATTAGGAAACACCAGACATTTTATACAGCATAATAAAACTCCCCATGTACTGAAACCTATATACCTCATATATGAGAAATTACATGGCATTGATTCTATAACTGGTATGTAAGCTAGGATTGTGTGTCAGGGACTATCCCTAGGATGTTCTATATTGTATTACTTAGAGTCTTCTTCAGTGAACATCATTGCTGTAACCTAAGACTAAACAAGATTAATTTCCTGAGGAAAAATTGGAGAGACCCAGATAGGAGGGGGTCATATATCTGTCAGACATTCATCTGTCACATAAACATACTATTAATATCATATACAGACATTTTTGATATTGCTCAAATTCCAAAGTTATGGAATGAAAAGGCATCCCAAAATCGTCATCAATTTGGCTGGCTGGAATTTTTCAAGTAGACATATTTCCGTTAAAAGTATGCCTACTGAAGTGAACTGCTCCCACAATTCTCTGGTGAGAGCTGAACTCTTAGAATTGCAGAAAATACTGAGAGTTCAGAGATTACAACTTATGCTCACATTCCTTGCCCAAGAGGAACCCTCCTAGTGGCCTTTGTGCCATCTGGGCATAGGGCCTTAGGAGCAAAAGAGGAATGAGCCTACTGATTTTTGCCTGTGTGAGAACTAAATATCAGTGTTCAGAAACACATGTACAGCTGAGAAGAGAAATAAGACCAATTCTTCTGCTCCAAACGCCTGTCCTGGTAGAATTAGGACACACAAAGGCAAGAAGTTATCTGGGGCAGAACACTTCCTGCTTCTGACTGTGCCCAGAGCTGAACCAATCAAAGAGCTCTCTGCACCCAAATCTTGTCGAGGGAGAGAGATTAGACACTCAGAAGTGTGGACAATCCTGAGAGCTCAGAGAAGAAAGCTAATTCTTTCAACATTTCTGACCCAAGAGGAATGCCTAGTGCCCTCTGTGCATGTAGGACACAGGGAACTATGAGCAGCCAGGGGAAGGACCCTTCCGATGTTTGCCTATGCCAAGAGATGAAAGCCAGTTTCCAGATAACTTACACACCTGGTAGCAGAGTTCAAACCAACTCTTCTGCTCCAAGCGACCCACCTGTAGGCTTCATGTCACTCAAATACAGGAGCACCTATTTGTTGCCAGATATGTCTGAAAGAAAACAGTTCTCCAGGAGTGTTTACACACAGGCACAGGGAGGGTTAAGTCACTGTAAAAGACAGCAAAACAAGCAAACACCAGAGACAACTTGATGGTGAGAGGCAAGTGCAGGACCTAAGCAATAGAAGCCAAGACTGCTTGGTATCATCAGAGCCCAGTTTACTCACCAAAGCAAATGCTGGATATCCAAACACACCAGCAAATCAAGATTTGCCTTTAAAATCACATATCATGATGATGTGGACTAAGGCTGGACTTGTATAACAACAAAAAGGACAGAAAGCCTACATGTACATGGTAGGTGAAGAGCAATCTATTCATTGATAACTTGGGAAAGAAAGAAAGAAAGAAAGAAAGAAAGAAAGAAAGAAAGAAAGAAAGAAAGAAAGAAAGAAAGAAATTGAAGACTTTTTAGAATTTAATGAAGATGAAGGCACAACACACATACTTATGGGATAAAATGAAAGCAGTGCTAGGAGGAATTCTCATAGCTCTGAGTGCCTCCAAAACAAAACATAAGAGAGCATACATTAGCTGCATGACAGCACACCTAAAACTCTAGAACAAAAAGAAGCAAATACATCCTAGAGGAGTAAAAGGCAGGGAATAATCAAATGCAGGGCTGAAATCAACAGAGTAGAAACAAAAAGGACTATACAAAGAGTCAACAAAATAGGAGCTGGTTCTTTGAGGAAATAAACAAGATAGATAAACCCTCAGTCATACTAACCAGAGGACATAGAGACTATATCCAAATTAACAAAGCCAGAAATGAAAAGTGAATCACAACAACAGAATCTGAAGAAATCCAAAAAACATCAGATCCTACTACAAATTCTATATTCAAAAAAAACTGGAAATCTGGAAGAAATGGACAATTTTCTAGACAGAAACCAGGTACCACAGTTAAAGTAGGATCAGAAAAATCATTGAAACATTCACATAACTCATAAAGAAATAGAAGCAGTTATGAAATGTCTCCCAAACAAAAGGAGCCCAGAACCAGATGGATTTAGTGAAGAATTATATCAGAACTTCATGTAAATCATACCAGTTCTGTCTAAACCATTCCACAAAATAGAAACAGAAGGAACACTATCTAATTCCTTCTATGAAGCCACAATTATGCTTATACCTAAACCAGACATAGACCCAACAAAGAAAGAGAACTTCAGACCAATTTCTCTTATGAACATTGACACAAAAATACTCAATAAAATATCGGCAAACCGAATTCAAGAACACATCGAAACAATCATTCATCATGATCAAATAGGGTTCTTCCCAGGTATGCAGGGATGGTTCAATACATGGAAATCCATGAACATAATTCACTATGTAAATAAACTAAAGAATAAAAGCATGATCATTTCATTAGGTCCTGAGAAACCCCTTGACAAAATGCAACACTCCTTCATATCAAAAGTCTTGGAAAGATCAGGAATTTAAGGACAAAACATAAACAGTAAAAGCAATATACAGCAAACAGGTAGCCAACATTAAGCTAAATGGACAGAAACTTGAAGCAGTCCCACTAAAATCAGGGACTAGACAAGCCTGCCCACTCTCCCCCTACTTATTCAATATAGTACTTGAAGTACTACCCAGAGTAATCAGACAACAAAATGAGGTCAAAGGCATACACATTGGAAAGCAGGAAGTCAAAATATCACTATTTGCAGATGATAGGACAGTATACATAAGTGACCCCAAAAGTTCCACCAGAGAACTCTTAACCTGATAAACAACTTCAGCCATGTGACTAGATATAAAATTAATTCAAACAAATGACTAGCCTTCGTCTACTCAAATGACAAACAGGCTGGGAAGAAATTAGGGAAATGACACTCTGCAAAATTGTCCCAATTATCATAACAAAGCAAGTGAAAGATTTTTATGGCAAGAACTTCAATTCTCTAAAGCAAAAAATTGAAGATCTCAGAAGATGGATTGAACTCCCACACTCATGGATTAATTAGCAGGATTGATATAGTAAAAATGGCCATTTTGCCAAAAGCAATCTACAGATTGAATCCAATCTCCATAAAAATTCTAAATCAATTCTTCAAAGAGTTAGAAAGAAAAATTTTAAAATTCATTTGGAATTACAAAAAACCCACGATATAAAAACTATCAACAATTAAAGATCTTCTGGGGACTTCACCATCCATGACCTCAGGCAGTATTACAGAGCAATAGTGATTAAAACTGTATGGTATTGGTACAGAGACAGGCAGGTAAATCAACGGAGTAGAATTGAAGCCCCATGTCACTTGATCTTTGACAAAGGAGCTAAAACCATGCAGAGGAAAAAAGATAGCATTTTCTACAAAAAGATCTCGTTCACTTGGAGATCAGCATGCTGAAGAATGCAAATCAACCCATTCTTATAGCCCTGTACAAACCTGAAGTCCAAGTGAATCAAGGACCTCCACATCAAACTCAATAACCTCAACTAATAGAAGAAAAAGTCATGAAGATCCTTGAACACATGGAACTGGGGAAAATTTACTGAACAAAGCACCAATGGCTTATGCTGTAAGATCATTAATCAAGAATTGGACCTCATAAAACTGAAAAACTTCTGTAAGTCAAAGAAAACTCTCATTAGGACCAAACAGATTGTGAAAAGATCTCTATCAATTTCACATGCAATAGAGGGCTAATATCCAAAATATACAAAGAACTTATGTAAGTACACTACAGATCATGAAATACCCCTGTTAAAAATGTTGTACAGAGCTAAACAAAGAATTCTCAACTGAGGACTATCGAATAGCTGAGAAGAAACTAAAGAAACGTTCAACATTCTTAGTCATCAGGGAAATGCTAAATAAGAGATCCCTGAGATCCACCTCACACCAGTCAGAATGTCTAAGATCAAGAACTCAGGTGAATACACATGCTGGCAAAGATATGGAGAAAGAGGAACACTCCTCCATTGTTGGTGTGATTGCAAACTGGAAGAACCACTCGGGAAATCAGTCTGGAGGTTCCTCAGAAACCTGGACATTGCAGTATCTGAGGACCCTGCTCTAACACTCCTGCACGTATACCCAAATTGTGCTCCAACATATTACAAGGGCACATGCTGCACTATGTTCATAGCAGCCTAATATATAATATCCAGAAGCTGGAAAGAACCCAGGTGTCCTTTAAAGGAATGGATACAGAAATTGTAGTACATCTACGGAATGGAATACTACTCAGCTATCAAAAACAATGACTATGTAATTAATATTACTGGGTGGAATTAGAAAATATCATCCTGAGTGAGGTAACCCAATCACAACAACAACAACAACAACAACAACAACAACAACAGCAACAACAACAACAACGACAACAAAAAAAAAACAGACATGGCATGCACTCACCGATAAGTGGATATTATTTCTAAATTTTAAATTACCCTAGATACAATCCACTTACCACATGAAACTCAAGAAGAAGGATGACTAAAATTGGAATGCTGCAGTCCTCCTTAAATTGGGGAATAAAAATATTCATAGGAGGGGTTATGGAGATATCGTTTGGAGAAGAGACTGAAAGAATGACCATTCAGAGCAGCGCTGAAGTGGTTTGCTCCCTAAAAGAACAACAATACCAACCAGGGACTAGACCACCACAAAAAGAATACAAATGGTCACACCCATCGCTCCAGCTACATATGTAGCAAAGGATGGCCTTTTTTGGTACCAGTGGATGGAGAAGTCCTTGCCTCTGCTATGACTGTAACCCTTAATGTAAGGCAATAACTGGGCTTGGAAGTTATAATGGGTGGATGGTGTGGTGGGGGAACACCCTCATAGAAGAGGGATGGGGTATGTGTTAGGGGCTTATGGATGGAAACAGGGAAAGGGGATAACATTCGAAATATAAATAAAAAATATCCAATAAAAAAGCTGCAATTTCATAGGCAGTTATTTTAGAAGAATATTTTATTGTTTTCTACTTATATAAGTATTTGAATAATTTGCTATGGAACACATGTCTGAATAGGACAGGAGACTGAGTCCTCAGGTCCTCACTGACTTGCATCACATATCCTGGGAGCAGACATATAGCTGACGTTAATTGAACACAGTTTCTCTGAATCCGTAGTTAGTAATTTTAACTTTTGAGAAATCCTTTGGGAGAAAGGGAGATATTTTAATAAAGAATGGAAAATATTAATATTTAAATGACCTTTTTAAAATGTAACTTAAATGTTTGGAAACCTCCTATCACATTCAGAGTATACTGAAGAATAAACAATTGTGTGCACAGGTTGAGTATTGATTGCAACAGCCTAGAGATATAAAATATTTCTACACAGATGAGAGAAAGTACTTTATTTATTACATAACAACCGTTTTTATAACTATGTCCTAAATTTTTGGCTCTAAGTGTAAATTATGGACAGCAAGAAGAATGGCATACTACGTTAGAATGAATTACAGAATATTTTCTCACAATTTTTAACATACCATGTTATGAGGACTTGGACATAATCCTTTCCCACGGGTCCAGAATCCACCTGAGTCTTCAGACTGCTTATAGATCTCAGCATCCCTCCCCACCTGTATCACTAATTCCAGTAAAAGGAAATTTTCAAGGAATTTTACATTTAAGTTTATTTACTATGAAGAGTGTAGGCAAAACTAGTGTTTGATGAAAGAATTCATGAGAAATAGTAGGGCTGTTTAGGAAAGGGGAGATATGTTTGAAAAGCGAAGATTTTCTTTAAATAAAAAAAAACCTTCAATTATTGGATCGACACTGTAATACACAATTACACCATTTTACAAATATATACAATGCTCTAAAACTACAAGCCTGAAAGTATAATGGAAAGGAGTCACAGCAGAAACAAGAACATGCAGCATCAACAACAATAAGAAAATGCTTATATGTCCTAAAAATGACATTGTTTTCTTCCTCAATCATATTTAATCCAGGATACAGAACTTCTATTTAGTATACATGTATATTTTCACATATAATTCTATTTCAATAAGAATGATCTTTCTATGAGCAAGAATCCACCTGTCTGTATATCTGTGTGTGTTTTTCATCCTTCATTTTTTTCAAGATGATGTCTTATCACTCTGATCTTCTTGACCCAGTCTTCATCAGTAATTATCATTTTCCCTCCACTGGTCTTTCACCGGTTCTTCAGTTAAAAATGAATTGTCAATATTCTATGATATACTCTGATATAACCAAAATGTCTTCAAAAGGAGACTGTGTTGATTTTTTTTTAAATCATAAAAACTGCTTTAATATCAGCCTAAAAAGAGTAATGAATATTAAATGACATAAAGCAAAATGTTGCTTAAAGTAACAGAGACCACACACCATACACTGTAATTGACATAATACTTGATGAAACATTATGTGACACAGAGGTAATTTTCTCCTATATAACGTTCTTTTGTACTTCTGTGCATATATATATATAGGCAGACATATATAAAGAACTTCAGAACTTAAAGCATGTTCTGAAAAAGAATTTCATCTAAATTTACGCATAATAATTTTTAAAATGCCAATGAATTTGCTGAAAATTCCATGAAAATTTTTCATTTTAAAACTATGCTTATTGAATCGTGACTTCTGTAATCCCTGAATTAATGCTGAATTGTTCACTTCACTCCTTAAGCCTCATTTCCAGGTTAACTGGGAAAATAATAGCTGAGACTTGTTCTATCAGTAATAATTGAAAAGACAAGATTCAATCAATGTAAACTTGAATGTAACAAAAGGAAAAAAATCACCATCCAGTGTTCCTACAATCACAGGAATTTAATGAAGTGGGTGTCACTTCTAGTCTTGGCTCCAAGGGACGTTGAAAAGAGAAAGGAAGTCTGGTCCTTGTAGTTCTACCATATTTTCTCTTGCCAGAGGCCAGCGCCTGAAGAGGAGGAGCAACACTGTGCACAGCGCTTTTATGACTCATTTCCTGTAGACCCTCTACTTACTGGATCAGTTCGCGTCTATAGGATACATGTTGTTGCTGAGGGTACTGAAAGGAAAAGGACTATCTCATCTCTAATGTGGTTTTATACCAGTCAGTATTGTCTAGTCAGCATCTCTTACGAATTGCTGTGGTTCTAAATCCACTCATCAGAATAATTTAGGAATGAGATTTGAAAATAAATTTTAACAAAGAAACATACCATCCATCCTAATGCATACATTCAATTACTTCATCGAGAAGAAATTAAATCGCTGATTGTTTCTTCGCCCAGTTTTGAAAAGCAATTTTGTCTTACCTTAACTTTTTATGCTAAATATGGTGTTTGATTGACACATCTTTGGGTAACCTCTCTCTTTCCTGCTCCCTGTCCCCTTTCCCTATCTCCTCTTCCTCACCTCTCTCCCCCTTTCCCTCTTCCTCTTACCCCCCCGTTTTTAACATAATGGGAGGATTGGATATGGGAGAGAGGAGAGACATTGGGGACAGCCGCGTGAATTTGTGGATGGAAATGAAATGTAAAACATGACAGAAGAATAAACAGAAGAATAATGATAGAAAAATCTTAAATGTAAGACAAAAAATGAATATAACTAATACTGAAGACGAAGAATTAAAATTTTGGCATAAGGCATATATATATATATATATATATATATATATATATATATATATATATATATGAAAAAGGGAAAAAGACACATTAGATATAGAGTTATGGGCCCTGGAGAAATGGCTCAGTGGTTAAGAGGACTGATTGCTCTTCCAGAGGTCCTGAGTTGAGTTCAAATCCCAGTAACCACCTGGTGGCTCACAACAATTTGCAATGGGATCCAACACCCTCTATGGTGTGTATGAAGACAACTGCAGTGTATTAATGTATAATAAATAAATACTTAAATAAATGATTTTTTTAAATGAATAGAAATGTTTATTCTAGTAAAGACTGACCTAAACTGTTGGTATAAATTACAAAGAAGAGTTTAACATCAACAAAAGAGGTAAATAGACTCATTTAAGTGATAGCTAACTGTGTTACACCCACGTTGCAGAACCTCAAAAGACATTTTGTAAATACATAAGGGTCTTAATTATGAGTTCTAGATCCATGTCACCGATGGTCCCTGTCACAGCATGTCATATCAAAAGCCCTCTGACTAGGAATTCAGGGTTTTCATTGTGGCTATAGCAAATTTTGGGAATTTACATAAGGGTGAGCATGTTAATCTTTTAACAACATCATTTCTGGGATACTCTGCAGGAACTGCATACAGGGAAAAAAACTATCCAACGAACAGGATTGCTAAGGAATCTATTCTCTGCAGGATGTCTTTTTTTTTTTTCTGGATATGAAAATTTATTATTCTGTTTCCATTGTCAAAATTTTATGATCTTGGTCTTTCCTTCTTGCCAAACATCCCCCTCCCCCCTCCCCTTCCTTATGGGTGTTCCCCTCCCAACCCTCCCCCCATTGCCGCCCTCCCCCCATAGACTAGTTCACTGGGGGTTCAGTCTTAGCAGGAACCAGGGCTTCCCCTTCCACTGGTGCTCTTACTAGGATATTCATTGCTACCTATGGGGTCAGAGTCCAGGGTCAGTCCATGTATAGTCTTTAGGTAGTGGCTTAGTCCCTGGAAGCTCTGGTTGCTTGGCATTGTTGTACTTTTGGGGTCTCGAGCCCCTTCAAGCTCTTCCAGTTCTTTCTCTGATTCCTTCAATAGGGGACCTATTCTCAGTTCAGTGGTTTGCTGCTGGCATTCGCCTCTGTATTTGCTGTATTCTGGCTGTGTCTCTCAGGAGCGATCTACATCCGGCTCCTGTCAGTCTGCACTTCTTTGCTTCATCCATCTAGTCCAATTGGGTGGCTGTATATGTATGGGCCAAATGTGGGACAGGCTCTGAATGGGTGTTCCTTCAGTCTCTGTTTTAATCTTTGCCTCTCCCTTCCCTGCCAAGGGTATTCTTTTTCCTCATTTAAAGAAGGAGTGAAGCATTCACATTTTGATCATCCGTCTTGAGTTTCGTTTGTTCTAGGGATCTAGGGTAATTCAAGCATTTGGGCTAATAGCCACTTATCAATGAGTGCATACCATGTATGTCTTTCTGTGATTGGGTTAGTTCACTCAGGATGATATTTTCCAGTTCCAACCATTTGCCTACGAATTTCATAACTGCAGGACTGCAGGATGTCTTAAGATATATATATTTTATATATATATATATATATGTATATATATGTATGTATATATATATATATATATATATATATATATATATATATATATATATATCCTGGCTCTGCTATTTTACACTGAGGGGCTGACTGTTGCTAACGGGGATGAATTTCCTAGGATGTTTGTTCAGCTGTAATTTGTGATTTTATTCCTAGAGTTGGAGTTTAGCCACTTATCTCTCATAAAATGGGGTTTCTTCAAAAATAGATTTGATTGGGCTTTGCAAAGGGTTGATGATTTTGATTAGAATCATTCTAAGAGTGATAAAAAGAGTAGTTCATTCGAGGAGGAAGAGTTGTATTCAACATGCCAAACAAACGAAGCATGAAATGGGACAATCCTCGTGCTGGCTTCTGAGTATCACCTACATGCAGAAGCAAATAGGAACGACCTGCTGACTCAACTGATTCTGATCATTCAGAACAAACTCCCTAACCACCCCCAACCCTGTTCCAGAAATATTTGCTCAGCTCTATTGAAAAAATAGGACATTTCCTGGATCAATCCATAAATGGTAATTACCATCCCTGAAGGAGGTATCTGCCATTACTGGTGCCAAAAATACAGCCCCTTCCATGATGGCTGGAAAAAGAAAGTGTGGCAATATAATGGTCTAATAAATTAGTTTCACTTTTTTATAATTTCTCTTTTAAATCTGTCTTTTGTATGCGTTCATGGCAAACATTTCTCTGCATCCATTTTTAACGTCAGTCAGCATCACAGGATTTTCTTTGACTTTGAATTCTTATTTACCTAATTTGTTAATTTACAGATACTGTGGTATACTACCTAACAGTGTCCTGCATTATTATTCTTGTGTCTCTGAGGGAGAACATACTTCAGATGGCTCCTGTACAAATCAGGTTTAAGATTTGCCTTTGAGATGACTGTTAAATCCCTTAAAAACAGCACTGTCATTTCATGTTCTCAGGTACCTCTGCATTGTACTAAGAACTTTTGTAACTGTTTCCATTAATCTTTCTGTTCTGTCAAAAGCTATGTGGCACTGTGAGCACAGAGGTAATCACTACTTTCAAGCATCACTTAACTTGTGGCTTTAAGGGTAAGAATGAAATCTGTGTCTGAGATCTAGGAGGAATATAGAGAGTTTTCCACTGAAAATATATATTTAATGGAAAATTAATTTGCTGTATGCTCATTGATTTACCTATAACATTTTAATTTCCCCTGTGAAGAATCTGTACATCCTGCCAAGGCTGGACTCTCCAGTGTTGGGATATGTCAGAGGCAGGAGATGGGACATATGTGTTTGGGGAGGAGAATACCCTTATAGAAGAAGGGAGAGGGATGTGACAGGGGCTTATGGATGGAAAACCAAAAAAGGGAATCACATTTGTAATATAAATAAAAATGTCCAATTAAAAAAATCTTCCCATGAATCTTAGAGCTTTATAATTTATCCCTGACTTATGAACTAGATTTTTTTTTTAAATTCATTGGCCAAGTTCTATTCATTATGCGCTGGCCTCTTTTGTGATGATTAAAGGAAAAAAAACGTTTGTATTTACACACACACACACACACACACACACACACACACACACACATACACACCTACACAGAGAGATATTGCTTAATGTCTTCCTCTGAAATATGTCTCAAAGGTTTTAGGTGCCTTATTTCCTCTGGTTTCTTTCTGTAAACTAATCATTTACATTGCTCTATGTATCTCTTATTTTCATGCCTTTACCCCAATATCTGTGTTTTATTCAAAAAAAATCTCTTCCTCTTATGACCCATAATTGTCCATTCAAATGAGTGTTTTATTGAAAGAAAAATTAAACATTTTTAGTAATCAGCAATATGCATTTTCAAACCATATGAAGATTTTATCTTCCACTAATCATTATGCCCAAGATCAATGAAATAAATGAACACACATGCTAAATAGGTGAAGAGTAATAAGAATCCTTATCCACTGCTAGTGGAAATACACAGTTGTATTTCTTTTGGAAATCAGTGCAAGTTTGCCTTTGGAACCTTGGGAATATTGTACTTCACATACAAAAAAAGAGAAGAGTCTATATCCTAGTATAGAGGCACTTGCTTTCTATTCAATGCTGCCCTAATCATATCAGTAAGAAAGAGCATACAGCCTAGCTGTCCACAAGTGGTGAAATGGTTAATGAAAATGTGATAAAATACACAATGGAATATTACTCAGCTGTTAAAAAACAATAGAACTCATAGTAAAGGAGGGATAAAAAATTATCCTGAGTTATCCAGTTCCTCAAAACACATCTCAGACACTGCTTAGTCTCTTGATTGTTTACACACACTGATGATGTCTCTATTACAGAAGAGGACCCTACATTTCTGCTGAATATTAAAAAAGACAAGCAGGTCCCTAACTCAAGCCTTTATGTACTGGATACTGTCCGTGGTACTGAAAAGTATTCGGCATGGTACCTGAAGGAAAATTTAAACACCAAATCAACTCTACACTATTTGATCTACCACAGTCAGCTGCTACATTATACTCTGCTGTAATAGTGGCACCTTCTTGAGAAGAAGCTACTACTATATAATGATCTAAGATTTACTCACTGAAACACAACTCATATTTGACATTGTTCCCATGGCAAAATACCTGAGATTGGAGCTAAAAGAATGTACCATTGGCTGCTTACAAAATGTATCAATAAAAGTATTTCCAGGTTCTACTGGGAATCCCACACCCGCGGATCCCAGCCCGCAGCAGCTCTCTGCTCCCAGACCCCGTGGGAGAGAGACCTCACCGCCTGGTGAGGTGGGCACTCCTGAGGCTGCAGAGCAGAAGAGACCACCAACACTGCCCACCCCTGCCCACTTCCCTGGCCCAAGAAAAAACTGTATAAGGCCTCTAGGTTCCCGTGGGGGAGGGCCCAGGAGCGGCAGGACCTCTGCGCCTGAGACACCATCGGAACCTGAAGGAACAGACCGGATAAACAGTTCTCTGCACCCAAATCACATGGGAGGGAGAGCTAAACCTTCAGAGAGGCAGACACGCCTGGGAAACCAGAAGAGACTGCACGCTGCACACATTACTGATTCCAGAGGAAAACACCAAACACCATCTGGAACCCTGGTGCACAGAGGCTCCTGGAAACGGCAGCACAGATCTTCCTGGTTGCTGCCACCACAGAGAGCTCGTGGGAAGCACCCCGTGAGCTAACTTGAGCCTCAGGACCACAGGTAAGACCAACTTTTCTGCTGCAAGTGACCTACCTGGTGAACTCAACACACAGGCCCACAGGAACAGCTGAAGACCTGTAGACAGGAAAGACTACACGCCTGAAAGCAGATCACTCTGTCCCCATAAATGGCTGAAAGAAAACAGGAAAACAAGTCTACAGCACTCCTGACACACAGGCTTATAGGACAGTCTAGCCACTGTCAGAAATAGCAGAAAAAAGTAACACTAGAGATAATCTGATGGCGAGTGGCAGGCGCAGGAACCCAAGCAAAAGAAACCAAGACTACATGGCAACATCAGAGCCCAATTCTCCCACCAAAACAAACATGGAATGTCCAAACACACCAGAAAAGCAAGATCTAGTTTCAAAATCATATTTGATCATGATGCTGGAGGACTTCAAGAAAGATGGGAAGAACTCTCTTAGAGAAACACAGGAAAACATTAGTAAACAAGTAGAAGCCTACAGAGAGGAATCGCAAAAATCCCTGAAAGATTTCCAGGAAAACACAATCAAACAGTTGAAGGAATTAAAAATGGAAATAGAAGCAATCAAGAAAGAACATATGGAAACAACCCTGGATATAGAAAAACAAAAGAAGAGACAAGAAGCTGTAGATACAAGCTTCACCAACAGAATACAAGAGATGGAAGAGAGAATCTCAGGAGCAGAAGATTCCATAGAAATCATTGACTCAACTGTCAAAGATAATGTAAAGCAGAAAAAGCTACTGGTCCAAAACATACAGGAAATCCAGGACTCAATGAGAAGATCAAACCTAAGGATAATAGGTATAGAAGAGAGTGAAGACTCCCAGCTCAAAGGACCAGTAAATATCTTCAACAAAATCATAGAAGAAAACTTCCCTAACCTAAAAAAAGAGATACCCATACAGGAAGCCTACAGAACTCCAAATAGATTGGACCAGAAAAGAAACACCTCCCATCACATAATAGTCAAAACACCAAACGCACAAAATAAAGAAAGAATATTAAAAGCAGTAAGGGAAAAAGGTCAAGTAACATATAAAGGGAGACCTATCAGAATCACACCAGACTTTTCGCCAGAAACTATGAAGGCCAGAAGATCCTGGACTGATGTCATACAGACCCTAAGAGAACATAAATGCCAGCCCAGGTTACTGTATCCTGCAAAACTCTCAATTAACATAGAAGGTGAAAGCAAGATATTCCATTACAAAACCAAATTTACACAATATCTTTCTACAAATCCAGCACTACAAAGGATAATACATGGTAAAGCCCAACATAAGGAGGCAAGCTATACCCTAGAAGAAGCAAGAAACTAATCGTCATGGCAACAAAACAAAGAGAAGAAAAGCACACAAACATAACCTCACATCCAAATATGAATATAACAGGAAGCAATAATCACTATTCCTTAATATCTCTCAACATCAATGGTCTCAACTCCCCAATAAAAAGACATTAACAAACTGGATACGCAACGAGGACCCTGCATTCTGCTGCCTACAGGAAACACACCTCAGAGACAAAGACAGACACTACCTCAGAGTGAAAGGCTGGAAAACAAATTTCCAAGCAAATGGTCGGAAGAAGCAAGCTGGAGTAGCCATTCTAATATCAAATAAAATCAATTATCAACTAAAAGTCATCAAAAAAGATAAGGAAGGACACTTCATATTCATCAAAGGAAAAATCCACCAAGAAGAACTCTCAATCCTAAATATCTATGCCCCAAATACAAGGGCACCTACATACGTAAAAGAAACCTTACTAAAGCTCAAAACACACATTACACCTCACACAATAATAGTAAGAGATTTCAACACCCCACTCCCATTAATGGACAGATCATGGAAACAGAAATTAAACAGAGACGTAGACAGACTAAGAGAAGTCATGAGCCAAATGGACTTAACAGATATTTATAGAACATTCTATCCTAAAGCAAAAGGATATACCGTCTTCTCAGCTCCTCATGGTACTTTTGCCAAAATTGACCATATAATTGGTCAAAAAACGGGCCTCAACAGGTACGGAAAGATAGAAATAATCCCATGCGTGCTATCGGACCACCACGGCCTAAAACTGGTCTTCAATAACAATAAGGGAAGAATGCCCACATATTCGTGGAAATTGAACAATGCTCTACTCAATGATAACCTGGTCAAGGAAGAAATAAAGAAAGAGATTAAAAACTTTTTAGAATTTAATGAAAATGAAGGTACAACATACCCAAACTTATGGGACCCAATGAAAGCTGTGCTAAGAGGAAAACTCATAGTGCTGAGTGCCTGCAGAAAGAAACAGGAAAGAGCATATGTCAGTAGCTTGACAGCACACCTAAAAGCTCTAGAACAAAAAGAAGCAAATACACCCAGGAGGAGTAGAAGGCAGGAAATAATCAAACTCAGAACTGAAATCAACCAAGTAGAAACAAAAAGGACCATAGAAAGGATCAACAGAACCAAAAGTTGGTTCTTTGAGAAAATAAACAAGACAGATAAGCCCTTAGCCAGACTAACGAGAGGACACAGAGAGTGTGTCCAAAGTAACAAAATCAGAAATGAAAAGGGAGGCATAACTACAGATTCAGAGGAAATTCAAAAAATCATCAGATCGTACTATAAAAGCGTATATTCAACAAAACTTGAAAATCTACAGGAAATGGCCAATTTCCTAGACAAATACCAGGTACCGAAGTTAAATCAGGAACAGATAAACCAGTTAAACAACCCCATCACTCCTAAGGAAATAGAAGCAGTCATTAAAGGTGTCCCAACCAAAAAGAGCCCAAGTCCAGACGGGTTTAGTGCAGAATTCTATCAGACGATCATAGAAGACCTCATACCTATATTATCCAAACTATTCCACAAAATTGAAACAGATGGAGCACTACCGAATTCCTTCTCTGAAGTCACAATTACTCTTATACCTAAACCACACAAAGACCCAACAAAGAAAGAGAATTTCAGACCAATTTCCCTTATGAATATCAACGCAAAAACACTCAATAAAATTCTGGCAAACCCACTACCTAAAGACTATACATGGACTGACCCTGGACTCTGACCCCATAGGTAGCAATGAATATCCTAGTAAGAGCACCAGTGGAAGGGGAAGCCCTGGGTCCTGCTAAGACTGAACCCCCAGTGAACTAGTCTATGGGGGGAGGGCGGCAATGGGGGGAGGGTTGGGAGGGGAACACCCATAAGGAAGGGGAGGGGGGAGGGGGATGTTTGCCCGGAAACCGGGAAAGGGAAAAACACTCGAAATGTATATAAGAAATACTCAAGTTAATAAAAAAAAAATTCTGGCAAACCGAATCCAAGAGCACATCAAAAGCATCATCCACCATGATCAAGTAGGCTTCATCCCAGGCATGCAGGGATGGTTTAATATACGGAAAACCATCAACGTGATCCATTATATAAACAAACTGAAAGAACAGAACCACATGATCATTTCATTAGATGCTGAGAAAGCATTTGACAAAATTCAACACCCCTTCATGATAAAAGTCCTGGAAAAAATAGGAATTCAAGGCCCATACCTAAACATAGAAAAAGCCATATACAGCAAACCAGTTGCTAACATTACACTAAATGGAGAGAAACTTGAAGCAATCCCACTAACATCAGGGACTAGACAAGGCTCCACTCTCCCCCTACTTATTCAATATAGTTCTTGAAGTTCTAGCCAGAGCAATCAGACAACAAAAGGAGGTCAAGGGGTTACAGATCGGAAAAGAAGTCAAATATCACTATTTGCAGATGATATGATAGTATATTTAAGTGATCCCAAAAGTTCCACCAGAGAACTACTAAAGCTGATAAACAACTTCAGCAAAGTGGCTGGGTATAAAATTAACTCAAATAAATCAGTAGCCTTCCTCTACACAAAAGAGAAACAAGCCGAGAAAGAAATTAGAGAAACGACACCCTTCATAATAGACCCAAATAATATAAAGTACCTCGGTGTGATTTTAACCAAGCAAGTAAAAGATGTGTACAATAAGAACTTTAAGACACTGAAGAAAGAAATTGAAGAAGACCTCAGAAGATGGAAAGATCTCCCATGCTCATGGATTGGCAGGATTAATATAGTAAAAATGGCCATTTAACCAAAAGCGATCTACAGATTCAGTGCAATCCCCATCAAAATACCAATCCAATTCTTCAAAGAGTTAGACAGAACAATTTGCAAATTCATCTGGAATAACAAAAAAACACAGGATAGCTAAAACTATCCTCAACAATAAAAGGACTTCAGGGGGAATCACTATCCCTGAACTCAAGCAGTATTACAGAGCAGTAATGATAAAAACTGCATGGTATTGGTACAGAGACAGACAGATAGACCAATGGAATAGAATTGAAGTCCCAGAAATGAACCCACACACCTATGGTCACTTGATTTTTGACAAAGGAGCCAAAACCATCCAATGGAAAAAAGATAGCATTTTCAGGAATGGTGCTGGTTCAACTAGAGGTCAACATGTAGAAGAATGCAGATCGATCCATGCAAGAATCAGGGGAATATATTTTGGGACACAATTAGAATGTTTAGTGTGAAAAATTCTATTTTCAAACATTGTAATTTAAAGAAAATATAGATGTCATGTTCATTCATCTTAAGACATTAAAATTAAACTAAACTACTTATGACAGGTGGCATTTCATTGGTCAGAGGAGAACATGTGTAAGTCATTCTCTACTGCTGTATTATGCTTCCTGTATGATACTGTGATGATTTCTATATGTTTGGCACAAGGAGTATCACTACTAAAATGTGTGCCCCTATTGGAGTAGGTATGGCCTTGGAATAAGTATGTCACTGTAGTCACAGGCTTTAAAATCTTCATCATAGTTGCCCAGAAACCAGTATTCTTCTAGAAGCCTTCATATAAAAAAGTAGAACTCTCACCTCCTTATGCACCATGTCTTCCTGGACATTGCCATGACACTGTCTTGATGATAATGTACTAAACCTCTGAACCTGTGAGCCAGCTCCAATTAAATGTTGTCCTTATATGAGTTGCCTTGCTAATGGTGTCTGTTTCACAGCAGTAAAACCTGAGCCAAGATAGAATTTGGTACCTGGCACACAAAGGTTTGCTGTTATAGGCCCAACCATGATTTTGTTTGGAAGAATGGGGATTTGGGGGTCTTTGTATTTGGAAAGTGGTGAAATGTTCAAATGGGGCATAATGAGATATTCTTGTAGGAATGTGAAAGTATTTCTTGCTTAGAGTAATTTCAAATGTGCCAAACTGGCTCAAGAGGTTTGAAATGAGGATTTCAGTATATGGAATAGAAGTGTTTTGTCATATTTTGGTGAAGAATGAGGATGCTTTTTGCCCTTATCTTAAGAATCTACCTTGGTAAACGTAAAGAGGTTCATATTAATTGCATTGACAGAGGAAGTCTTAAAAAAGTAAAACAGTGATATTGTTCTTCAGTTAAGAATCATGAAGAGTGTTTTGAAAAAGTGAATCAAATTTAGAAAGGAAAAATTCAAAATATGTGGTTTGAGTATTAAAGGGGCATCAGGAAATAAAATAGAGCTTGATTGTGTACCCACAGATATTAAATTAAATTAAGGGTGTGGTGACCATGGGGCAATGTCTTACCCAGCAAATTCAGCTCCATGCTTGGGAGAATATGCCTTTAATCCCATGACATAAAGCCAAACAGATAAGTAAATTCTAGGCCAGTCTAGGACAAAGCATTCTCCCAGGGCAGAAGTGATAATATCCACTAGCTGAAAAGCTTGGAATACCCAAGACATAATTCAGAGTCCACATAAAATTCAAGAAGAAGAAAGAACAAATTTCAGATGTGCCAGTCCTTCTTGGAGCATGAAATATGGAGACAAAATGTTGAGCAGAGACTGAAGGGAAGGAGATGAACAGATTGCCCCACCTGGAATTCCTTCCCATATAGAGCCACCTAAACCAGACCATATTTTATTTTGCGAGAAGTGCCATGTGACAAGAGTCTGATATGGATGTCTCCTGAGAGTCTCTTCCAAAGCCTGGCAAATACAGAGGCAGATGTTTGCTGACACCAGTGAAGTTAGAATGGAGTCCCAATGGAAGAATTAGAGAAAGGACTGAAGTAGTTGAAGGGGTTTGCCACCTAATAAGAAGAACTACGATATTAACCAAACAGGACTGCTCCAGACTTTTCAGGGACTGAAGAACCAAGATTACACAAGGATGGACCTATGGCTCCAGCAGCATATATAGCAGAGGAAGTCCTTCTCAGGCATCAATGGGAGGAGATTTCGTTGGTTTTGTAAAAGCTTGATTCTCCAGTGACAGGTTATTTCAGGTAAATGAGGAGGAAAGAGTGGCTAGTAGGTAGGGGGGGACACTCTTCGAAGCAGGAGGAAATAGTAAGTTTTTGGAAAGGAACCAGGAAAGGGGATAATATTTGAAATGTAAATGAAAAATGCCAATAAAAGAAATAAAATATGCTTTTTTAGCTAAATCTAGAATATCCCCTGAATGAGTATATATTAATAAATCAGGAGGCTCTAGTTTATTATCCTTTTTCAACATTATTTTTATTCCTTAAATCCCAGACTCATACATGTCATCCAGGCCTCTCTTTAAAAAAATATGAAATACCTTAATTTTATATATAAAGCATAATATTCTTCATGAATGAAACCTGGTAACCACACACACACACACACACACACACACACACACAAACACACACACACACACACACACAAACACACACACACACACACACACACACACACACATATATATATATATATATATATATATATATATATATATATATATATATATATGAGGAATTACAGTCTTTCATTAGGATATAAACCAGAATTTCTAGTCAGGGAACATCCCTAGCTCCTTCTTCACTGAATTATTTAGGCATTTTCTTTAGGGAACCTCAATGCTGTTTCCAAATACAGAGCAGATTAATTTTCTCAGGGAATATTTTAGAGACCCATATAGCAAGTGGACATGTATAGTTATGGATTATTCTGTCACATAAACTAAATATTAATATCATAGATAGATATAATTGGGGTATTGCCCACCATCTGAAGTTATGGAAAGATATCCTAAAATCATCATCAGTTTTATTTGAAATAATTTTTCAAGAACATGCTATTTTCTTTAATAGTATTCCAATTTCAATATTTAAATAGATATTTAAAAGGAATATTTTATTTGTTCTTACTGTGTATTATTGTTTGAGTATGTCTATGAGCACATGTCTGCAGGGCCTCAAGAGTCCATTAGGGTGAATGCTTCAGCTACCCTGTGATTGGCCTCACAGATCATGGTAAAGAAACATATAGGTGATGCAAATTGAACCCTGTGTCTCTGGAATACTATTCAGTACTCTTAAATGTTGAGAAATCCCATAGGGAAAAGAGAGGTTGTCATAAAAATAGAATAAACTAATAATAAATCTCAGTGTTCTTAACATATAAGATAATGTTTTGAAAGTTACTATCTCCTTCGGAGGATATTAGTGTCTAGACAGTTATGTCCACAGGTTAAGGATTGACTGCAAGAGCCCAAGGATATGCAAACTTTTACTTAGATAAGAGAATGTACCTCATTCATCAGATGTCAAAAGTTTCTGTTACTCTGCTGTAAAATATTTGGCTCTAGGAGGGACTTGCTTAAAGAAAAAAAAAGAATAACACATTATTAAGACAGAAATATTAGAATGAAATACCGAACATTTTACAAAATGATACCCCACATTTTGAGGACTAGGACATTCCTCTTTTCTCCAGTCTCCAGAATTGCCTTTGCTCTTAAAACCAGCCACAGATCTCAGCCTGCCTCCCCAGCAAGATCACAAATTCCCATTAAAGAAAATTCTCAAGAAGGGTGACATTTGGTTTTGTGATGCTGAAAATCAGAGTAAATTCATCAGTTTAGTCAAACTTCATATTTGATGGTAGAATTCATAAAAAATACTAGGGTTGTTTATTGGGAAGAGGAGATATGTTTGAAATGGGAAGATCTTTGTAAAAAAAAAACTTGAGGAGCCCCTGGGCAGCACCCCACGAGCGAACCTAAGCCTCGGGACCACAGGTAAGACCAAATTTTCTGCTGCAAGAAAGCTGCCTGGTGAGCTTGGGACACACGGAAGCAGAATTTCTCTAGGACCAGGCACGTTCTGTGTTTACCGGAAGTCCCACACCCGCGGATCCCGGCCCGCAGCAGCTCTCTGCTCCCAGACCCGGTGAGAGAGAGACCCAACCGCCTGGTCAGGTGGGCACTCCTGAGGCTGCAGAGCGGAAGAGACCACCAACACTGCTCACCCCTGCCCACATCCCTGGCCCAAGAGGAAACTGTATAAGGCCTCTGGGCTCCCGTGGGGGAGGGCCCAGGAGCGGCAGGACCCCTGCCAGAGACACCGCCGGACCCTGAAGGAAACAGACCGGATAAACAGTTCTCTGCACCCAAATCCTGTGGGAGGGAGAGCTAAACCTTCAGAGAGGCAGACAAGCCTGGGAAACCAGAAGAGACTGCTCCCTGCACACACATCTCGGACGCCAGAGGAAAAAGCCAAAGACCATCTGGAACCCTGGTGCACTGAAGCTCCCAGAAGGGGCGACACAGGTCTTCCTGGTTGCTGCCGCTGCAGAGAGCCCCTGGGCAGCACCCCACGAGCAAACCTGAGCCTCGGGACCACAGGTAAGACCAAATTTTCTGCTGCAAGAAAGCTGCCTGGTGAACTCAAGACACAGGCCCACAGGAACAGCTGAAGACCTGTAGAGAGGAAAAACTACATGCCCGAAAGTAGAACAGTCTGTCCCCATAACTGACTGAAAGAGAGGAAAACAGGTCTACAGCACTCCTGACACACAGGCTTATAGGACAGTCTAGCCACTGTTAGAAATAGCAGAACAAAGTAACACTAGAGATAATCTGATGGCGAGAGGCAAGCGCAGGAACCCAAGCAACAGAAACCAAGACTACATGCCATCATCGGAGCCCAATTCTCCCACCAAAACAAACATGGAATATCCAAAAGCACCAGAAAAGCAAGATCTAGTTTCAAAATCATATTTGATCATGATGCTGGAGGACTTCAAGAAAGACATGAACACACTTAGGGAAGCACAGGAAAACATTAATAAACAAGTAAAAGCCTACAGAGAGGAATCGCAAAAATCCCTGAAAGAACTCCAGGAAAACACAATCAAACAGTTGAAGGAATTAAAAATGGAAATAGAAGCAATCAAGAAAGAACACATGGAAACAACCCTGGATATAGAAAACCAAAAGAAGAGACAAGGAGCTGTAGATACAAGCTTCACCAACAGAATACAAGAGATGGAAGAGAGAATCTCAGGAGCAGAAGATTCCATAGAAATCATTGACTCAACTGTCAAAGATAATGTAAAGCAGAAAAAGCTACTGGTCCAAAACATACAGGAAATCCAGGACTCAATGAGAAGATCAAACCTAAGGATAATAGGTATAGAAGAGAGTGAAGACTCCCAGCTCAAAGGACCAGTAAATATCTTCAACAAAATCATAGAAGAAAACTTCCATAACCTAAAAAAAGAGATACCCATAGACATACAAGAAGCCTACAGAACTCCAAATAGATTGGACCAGAAAAGAAACACCTCCTGTCACATAAATGTCAAAACACCAAACGCACAAAATAAAGAAAGAATATTAAAAGCAGTAAGGGAAAAAGGTCAAGTAACATATAAAGGCAGACCTATCAGAATCACACCAGACTTCTCGCCAGAAACTATGAAGGCCAGAAGATCCTGGACTGATGTCATACAGACCCTAAGAGAACACAAATGCCAGCCCAGGTTACTGTATCCAGCAAAACTCTCACTTAACATTGATGGAGAAACCAAGATATTCCATGACAAAACCAAATTTACACAATATCTTTCTACAAATCCAGCACTACAAAGGATAATAAATGGTAAAGCCCAACATAAGGAGGCAAGCTATACCCTAGAAGAAGCAAGAAACTAATCGTCTTGGCAACAAAACAAAGAGAATGAAAGCACACAAACATAACCTCACATCCAAATATGAATATAACGGGAAGCAATAATCACTATTCCTTAATATCTCTCAATATCAATGGCCTCAACTCCCCAATAAAAAGACATAGATTAATAAACTGGATACGCAACGAGGACCCTGCATTCTGCTGCCTACAGGAAACACACCTCAGAGACAAAGACAGACACTACCTCAGAGTGAAAGGCTGGAAAACAACTTTCCAAGCAAATGGTCAGAAGAAGCAAGCTGGAGTAGCCATTCTAATATCAAATAAAATCAATTTCCAACTAAACGTCATCAAAAAAGATAAGGAAGGACACTTCATATTCATCAAAGGAAAAATCAACCAAGATGAACTCTCAATCCTAAATATCTATGCCCCAAATACAAGGGCACCTACATACGTAAAAGAAACCTTACTAAAGCTCAAAACACACATTGCACCTCACACAATAATAGTGGGAGATTTCAACACCCCACTCTCATCAATGGACAGATCATGGAAACAGAAATTAAACAGTGATGTCGACAGACTTAGAGAAGTCATGAGCCAAATGGACTTAACGGATATTTATAGAACATTCTATCCTAAAGCAAAAGGATATACCTTCTTCTCAGCTCCTCATGGTACTTTCTCCAAAATTGACCATATAATTGGTCCAAAAACGGGCCTCAACAGGTACAGAAAGATAGAAATAATCCCATGCGTGCTATCGGACCACCACGGCCTAAAACTGGTCTTCAATAACAATAAGGGAAGAATGCCCACATATACGTGGAAATTGAACAATGCTCTACTCAATGATAACCTGGTCAAGGAGGAAATAAAGAAAGAAATTAAAAACTTTTTAGAATTTAATGAAAATGAAGATACAACATACTCAAACTTATGGGACACAATGAAAGCTGTGCTAAGAGGAAAACTCATAGCGCTGAGTGCCTGCAGAAAGAAACAGGAAAGAGCATATGTCAGCAGCTTGACAGCACACCTAAAAGCTCTAGAACAAAAAGAAGCAAATACACCCAGGAGGAGTAGAAGGCAGGAAATAATCAAACTCAGAGCTGAAATCAACCAAGTAGAAACAAAAAGGACCATAGAAAGAATCAACAGAACCAAAAGTTGGTTCTTTGAGAAAATCAACAAGATAGATAAACCCTTAGCCAGACTAACGAGAGGACACAGAGAGTGTGTCCAAATTAACAAAATCAGAAATGAAAAGGGAGACATAACTACAGATTCGGAGGATTTTCAAAAAATCATCAGATCTTACTATAAAAACCTATATTCAACAAAATTTGAAAATCTTCAGGAAATGGACAATTTCCT
Organism: Rattus norvegicus; assembly: GCF_021556685.1. Taxonomy (NCBI): domain Eukaryota; kingdom Metazoa; phylum Chordata; class Mammalia; order Rodentia; family Muridae; genus Rattus; species Rattus norvegicus. The sequence continues at coordinate 125,037,140 of NC_141534.1, forward strand.
AGACAGATACGAGGTATCGAAGTTAAATCAGGAACAGATAAACCAGTTAAACAACCCCATAACTCCTAAGAAAATAGAAGCAGTCATTAAAGGTCTCCCAACCAAAAAGAGCCCAGGTCCAGACGGGTTTAGTGCAGAATTCTATCAAACCTTCATAGAAGACCTCATACCAATATTATCCAAACTATTCCACAAAATTGAAACAGATGGAGCCCTACCGAATTCCTTCTACGAAGCCACAATTACTCTTATACCTAAACCACACAAAGACACAACAAAGAAAGAGAACTTCAGATCAATTTCCCTTATGAATATCGACGCAAAAATACTCAATAAAATTCTGGCAAACCGAATTCAAGAGCACATCAAAACAATCATCCACCATGATCAAGTAGGCTTCATCCCAGGCATGCAGGGATGGTTTAATATACGGAAAACCATCAACGTGATCCATTATATAAACAAACTGAAAGAACAGAACCACATGATCATTTCATTAGATGCTGAGAAAGCATTTGACATAATTCAACACCCCTTCATGATAAAAGTCCTGGAAAGAATAGGAATTCAAGGCCCATACCTAAACATAGTAAAAGCCATATACAGCAAACCAGTTGCTAACATTACACTAAATGGAGAGAAACTTGAAGCAATCCCACTAAAATCAGGGACTAGACAAGGCTGCCCACTCTCTCCCTACTTATTCAATATAGTTCTTGAAGTTCTAGCCAGAGCAATCAGACAACAAAAGGAGATCAAAGGGATACAGATTGGAAAAGAAGAGGTCAAAATATCACTATTTGCAGATGACATGATAGTATATTTAAGTGATCCCAAAAGTTCCACCAGAGAACTACTAAAGCTGATAAACAACTCCAGCAAAGTGGCTGGGTATAAAATTAACTCAAATAAATCAGTTGCCTTCCTCTATACAAAAGAGAAACAAGCCGAGAAAGAAATTAGGGAAATGACACCCTTCATAATAGACCCAAATAATATAAAGTACCTCGGTGTGACTTTAACCAAGCAAGTAAAAGATCTGTACAATAAGAACTTCAAGACACTGAGGAAAGAAATTGAAGAAGACCTCAGAAGATGGAAAGATCTCCCATGCTCATGGATTGGCAGGATTAATATAGTAAAAATGGCCATTTTACCAAAAGCAATCTACAGATTCAATGCAATCCCCATCAAAATACCAATCCAATTCTTCAAAGAGTTAGACAGAACAATTTGCAAATTCATCTGGAATAACAAAAAACCCAGGATAGCTAAAGCTATCCTCAACAATAAAAGGACTTCAGGGGGAATCACTATCCCTGAACTCAAGCAGTATTACAGAGCAATAGTGATAAAAACTGCATGGTATTGGTACAGAGACAGACAGATAGACCAATGGAATAGAATTGAAGACCCAGAAATGAACCCACACACCTATGGTCACTTGATTTTTGACAAAGGAGCCAAAACCATCCAATGGAAAAAAGATAGCATTTTCAGCAAATGGTGCTGGTTCAACTGGAGGGCAACATGTAGAAGAATGCAGATCGATCCATGCTTATCACCCTGTACAAAGCTTAAGTCCAAGTGGATCCAGGACCTCCACATCAAACCAGACACACTCAAACTAATAGAAGAAAAACTAGGGAAGCATCTGGAACACATGGGCACTGGAAAAAATTTCCTGAACAAAACACCAATGGCTTATGCTCTAAGATCAAGAATCGACAAATGGGATCTCATAAAACTGCAAAGCTTCTGTAAGGCAAAGGACAATGTGGTTAGGACAAAACGGCAACCAACAGATTGGGAAAAGATCTTTACCAATCCTACAAGAGATAGAGGCCTTATATCCAAAATATACAAAGAACTCAAGAAGTTAGACCGCAGGGAAACAAATAACCCTATTAAAAAATGGGGTTCAGAGCTAAACAAAGAATTCACAGCTGAGGAATGCCGAATGGCTGAGAAACACCTAAAGAAATGTTCAACATCTTTAGTCATAAGGGAAATGCAAATCAAAACAACCCTGAGATTCCACCTCACACCAGTGCGATTGGCTAAGATCAAAAACTCAGGTGACAGCAGATGCTGGCGAGGATGTGGAGAAAGAGGAACACTCCTCCATTGTTGGTGGGGTTGCAGACTGGTAAAACCATTCTGGAAATCAGTCTGGAGGTTCCTCAGAAAATTGGACATTGAACTGCCTGAGGATCCAGCTATACCTCTCTTGGGCATATACCCAAAAGATGCCCCAACATATAAAAGAGACACGTGCTCCACTATGTTCATCTCAGCCTTATTTATAATAGCCAGAAGCTGGAAAGAACCCAGATGCCCTTCAACAGAGGAATGGATACAGAAAATGTGGTACATCTACACAATGGAATATTACTCAGCTATCAAAAACAACGACTTTATGAAATTCGTAGGCAAATGGTTGGAACTGGAAAATATCATCCTGAGTGAGCTAACCCAATCACAGAAAGACATACATGTATTAGCCCAAATGCTTGAATTACCCTAGATCCCTAGAACAAACGAAACTCAAGACGGATGATCAAAATGTGAATGCTTCACTCCTTCTTTAAATGAGGAAAAAGAATACCCTTGGCAGGGAAGGGAGAGGCAAAGATTAAAACAGAGACTTAAGGAACACCCATTCAGAGACTGCCCCACATGTGGCCCATACATATACAGCCACCCAATTAGACAAGATGGATGAAGCAAAGAAGTGCAGACCGACAGGAGCTGGATGTAGATCGCTCCTGAGAGACACAGCCAGAAACAGCAAATATAGAGGCGAATGCCAGAAGCAAACCACTGAACTGAGAATAGGTCCCCTATTGAAGGAATCAGAGAAAGAACTGGAAGAGCTTGAAGGGGCTCGAGACCCCAAAAGTACAGCAATGCCAAGCAACCAGAGCTTCCAAGACTAAGCCACTACCTAAAGATTATACACGGACTGACCCTGGACTCTGACCCCATAGGTAGCAATGAATATCCTAGTAAGAGCACCAGTGGAAGGGGAAGCCCTGGGTCCTGCTAAGACTGAACCCCCAGTGAACTAGTCTATGGGGGGAGGGCGGCAATGGGGGGAGGGTTGGGAGGGGAACACCCATAAGGAAGGGGGGGGAGGGGGATGTTTGCCCGGAAACCGGGAAAGGGAATAACACTCGAAATGTATATAAGAAATACTCAAGTTAATAAAAAAAAAAAAGAAAAAAGAAAAAAGAAAAAAAAGAAATACCCAATTTAATAAAGATGGAAAAAAGTGAAAAAAATGAAAAAAAAAAAACTTGAATTATTGGATTGACACTCACATAGAGCATTTTTTAAACATGTACAAAGCTTTAGAGCTACATCCACGAAAGGGAAAACAATCACAGAGTAAACAAGAACAGCAGTAACAACAGAACACTTAAATGTTTTAAAAATACAGTTCTTTCTCAATCAAATTTCTTTCAGTATACAGAACCTTCTATTTATGATATATTTACTTTTCACACATAATTCTAATTTAATTGGAACCATTTATCTATAAGCATGAATCCACCTGTCTGCATATCTGAGTGTTTCTCATATTTCCTCCTTTCAAGGTGATTTTATACCACTCTAGTTCCTTCTTGAGCCATTCTTCCTCAGAGCTCCAGTCAGTCACTGGCTCTACAGCTATAAATGAATAAAGAAAATGAGCCTATGTAGCATGTAGCATAAATGTCTTGTAAGGAATGGTCTAATAAATCAATTTCTCTTTTAAACTTGCATGCTCTATGTGCTCATGGCAAATATTTCTCTCAATCCATTTTTTTATCTTTATTAAATTGGGTATTTCTTATTTACTTTTCAAAAGTTGTTCCCTTTTCCGGTTTCCATGCCAACATCCCCCAACCCCTCCCTCTCTGATACTATATGGGTGTCCCCCACCCAAACCTCCCCCCTTTATCGCCCTCCCTCCAAGAGTCCCGTTCACTGGGGGGTCCAGCCTTGGCAGAACCAAGGGCTTCCACTTCTTCTGTTGCCCTTAGTAGGCTATTTATTGCTACCTATGCTGTTGGAGTCTAGGGTCCATCCATGTGTAATGTTTGGGTAGTGGCTTAGACCCTGGAAGCTCTGGTTGGTTGGCTTTGTTGTTCATAAGGTGTTCAAGCCACTTCAGCTCTTTCAGTCCTTTCTCTGATTCCTTCAACAGGGGTCCCGTTCTTAGTTCAGTAATTTGTTGCTGGCATTTGCCTATTCATTTGCAATTTTCTGGCTGTGTCTCTCAGGATAGACCTACATCCGGTTCCTGTCAGCCTACACTTCTTTCATTCATCCATTTTATCTAGTTTGGTGGTTGTATATGTATGGGCCACATGTGGGACAGGCTCTGAATGGGTGTTCCTTCAGCCTCTGTTCTTAACTTTGCCTTCCTATCCCCTCCCAAGGGTATTCTTGTTCCCCTTTTAAAGAAGGAGTAAAGCATCCACATTTTGGTCATCCTCTTGAGTTCCATGTGTTCTGTGCATCTAGGGTAATTCAAGCATTTGGGATAATAACCACTTATCAATGAGTGCATACCATGTGTGTTTTCTGTGATTGCATTACCTCACTCAGGATGATATTTTCCAGTTCCAACAATTTCCTATGAATTTCATAAAGTCATTGTTTTTGATAGCTGAGTCATATTTGATTGTGTAGATGTTCCACAGTTTCTGTATCCATTCCTCTGTTAAAGGGCATCTGGGTTCTTTCCAGCTTCTGGCTATTATAAATAAGGCTGCTATGAACATAGTGGAGCACGTGTCTTTTTTATATGTTGGGGCATCTTTTGGGTATATGCCCAAGAGAGGTATAGCTGGGTCCTGAGGGAGCTCAATGTCCAATTTTCTGAGGAACTTCCAGACTGATTTCAGGAATGGTTATAGCACTCTGCAATCACACCAACAATGGAAGAGTGTTCCTCTTTCTCCACATCCTGGTCAGCATCGGCTGAGTTTTTAATCTTAGCCATTCTGACTGGTGTGAGGTGGAATCTCAGTTTGTTTTGATTTACATTTCCCTTATGACAAAAGATCTTGAACATTTCTTTAGTTGTTTCTCATCCATATGGCATTCCTCAGCTGTGAATTCTTTGTTTAGATCTGAACTCCTTTATTAATAGGTTTATTTTTCTCCCTGCAGTCTAACTTCATGAGTTCTTTTCATATTTTAAATATAAGCCCTCTATCATTTGTAGGTTTGATAAAAATATTTTCCCGATTTGTTGGTGGCCATTTTGTCCTAACAACAGTGTCCTTTGCCGTACAGAAGCTTTGTAGTTTTATGAGATCCCATTTATTCATTCCTGATCTTAGAGCATAAGCCATTGGTGTTTTGTTCAGGAGATTTTCTCCATTGCCCATGTGTTAGAGATTCTTCCCCTCTTTTTCTTCTATTAGTTTGAGTGTATCTGGATCTCATTAATCTTTAAACTGTATGTTAATTTGTCTATAATGTGATATGCCAGTGAACAGGGTTCTGTGTTATGTTTCCCATGACTCTGAGGGAGAACATTTCTTAGATGTCCATGTGAAAATTAGGGATAGGATTTAGCTTTAAGATAACTGTTTACATCATTTGAAAATAACAGTTATTTCTTACACGCAATCCCTCTGTATTGTACTACAAACTTTTTCCATCAGTCTTCCTGTTTTGTCAAAAGCTACATGGCTCTGTCAGAATAGAGACAATCACTACTTCAAGCAACACTTGGCTTGTGCCTTAAAGGCCTAGAATGAAATATGTGTCTGCGATCTAGGATGACTAAAGAGTTTCTGCTCTGAGAATACATTTTGTTAAAGGCAATTTACTTTGCTGTAAGTTCTTTGATTTCCCTATCACATTTTTTTTATTTTTCCTATCATAAATCTGCCCAAGAAGCTTGTATTTGTCAGGTGGCTGTCCTATTCTGTGATGATTAAAGAACAAACTTGAACACACACACACACACACACACACACACACACACACATACACACAAAGGGGGATTACTCAATATCTTCGTCTGAAGAGTGTAAGACTCAAATTTTGGGTGTCTTACTTGCTGTGGTTTACTCTAATCATAAGCCTTACATAGGTTCTGTACCTCCAATTTCAATGTCTTTCCCATACTTATCCCTTTTGTATTCAAATATGAATTCTTTCATCTAGTGACCCATAATTGGTCACTGACAGGCTTGTTTTACTGGTTTCAGGAAGAGCTCAGAGTTCTATCTCTTTATATGCAGGCTGCTAGCATAATTCTTCCTTCCATGAAGCCTGGCATAAAAAAAACCATCACATTTCACCCAGTGGTCCCATCACCATATTCAAACACGTGTGTCTCTGTTGATGATACCTAAATATAGCATGATGCAAAATACATTTAGTTCAACTTCAAAATTCCCCTAGTCTATAGCAGTCTCAATAATGTTGAAATTCTAAATTTAAGATTTCTTCTGCGATTCTTCCAATCACTTAAGTGTAATCCCCAAAGCTAGACAGGCAACCAGGTGGACAACATTCAAACTCTGCATCTTCATCTGTGATGTCAAAGTGGTCTTCAGACCTTCAAATCAAATTTTACCTTTGTTGTCTGCAACAAACTTCTTTCTCCTGGGCTGAGGTTATACTATGTTATAACCTCATAGATATATCCTATGGCTCTGGCATCTTAAAAATCTTAGGGTGTCCAAGGAAGCTTTAATGTTACAATGTTACAGATTTTGTTACAATGTCTGCAATCCACCCAAAATCTTTTAGGCTTCTCCTACTGCTGTCCGTACTTCTGTATATTTGCACACTGTAGTACTCTAAACTCAGATTAATCCACTCCACTGCCACTGTTCTTGGTTAACAGCCCATGGTACTGGTATCTCCAATATTCAAGGGTCTTCTAATGCAATTAGTCTTCACCAACAGCCTATCATGGCTCCCTTAATGGTGCTAAGCCTCAAATCCTTTTCATGACTCCTTCATTCCTGGGCTGTCGACTACAATTGAGGCTGTACATTCACCAATGACCTTTCATGATCTCTTAGAGTGCCAATGTTCAGGTGTTCTCCATGACCCCTTTATGACTTCAATTCCAATACAACCTGGGTGATTTTTTCTTATTACCAAGTACAGCTGCAGCACTACATACATCCATGGCTATCTCTGGAATACAGTTTCTTTGTGCCCTCAGAAAATACTTCCCAGGAGATTTCCCTTCAGCAATGCTGGTCTATTCTTCATCACTGCTAATGTGTTATCCCCAGCTAACCAGCATCAATTGTTCCATTAGTTCCTTCTATTTTTCACTCTAAAGCCAGAGCCACATGGCTGAAGCTACCATGTCCTGTTGCTTTTTTGGGCTGGAAAATGACCTCCCTTACTCTATTACCAGCTTTCTGTTTTCATAACTCCTTCTCTGTGTAAGCTTGGCTTTCCTGGAACTTGCTTTGTATATTGACCTTGATCTCAAGAATTTTCATGGCACTGTCTCATATAATGCTGAGATTAAAGGCATATACCACCATGCCTCTATTCAGTCTTTTCTTTAGGCAGAATCTGGTTGGTCCCACCCTGGCCTTGCATTTAGAGATATTTTTGGCTTTGGCTTCTGCGATGAAAGTTGTGTATGAACATGCTCGGTTCTAAACAGAACTAGGTATGTTCTTGACTGTAGATCCCTTAGTCTGTTATTTCCTAGAACATAGGGTTTAGGTCCATTTCACTTTCTTGTGCCCCTGTAAAACTTGAATCATCTATTTCATATTTTTTTTCTTTCTAAGCTTGCTACATTTGTTCAAAATGCTGTTCATGAGACTTAATTAAAGACCAATGTGCTGAGCTTTTTGAGAATTCCTTTGTCAATGCAATTAATATAAATCTCTTTATTTTAGCATTACGTAGACTACTCAGAAATGGGCAAAACACAGCCACATTCTTCACCAAAATGTCACAAAAATCATTCAAGGCAACATTCTAAAATTCTACTACACTCAACGCTCTTGGAACACTTTGGTACACTTCAAATGATATTCAGGGATGACGAATATGTATTCCTACTAGGATATTCCATTAAATGCAACTTAAAGAATCCCACTTTTTTTAAAGTCCCCAAATACAGATTATTCCACAAAAAAGGCATGTACTCATCAATCAATCACATCAATACCCCAGTTCCTGGTACAAACTTCTATCTTAGGCTTTTACTGCTGTGTACAAACTCCATGACCAATGCAAATCTTTTTTAATTATTTTTTTAATATTTAAGTCTTTACCCCCTTCCATTCTGGCCTCTGACTGTTCTTTATCCTATACCTCCTTCACCCGTCTTTCTTCAGGAGGATGCCCCTGCAAGACCACACTATCAAACCTTTCCTCTCCCTAGGCATCAGGTCACTTGAGAGTTAGTTGCATCTTTTTTCACTGAATCTAAACCAGGCAGTCCTCTGCTCTATGTGTGTTGTGGGCCTCATATTAGCAGGGTTTTTGTCTCCTGTTTAGTGGCACAATGTCTGAAAAATCTCAGGATTCCAGGTTAGTTCAGACTTCTGGTCTTCCAATAGGTTCTCCAACCTCCTTATCTTCTTGCAGCTTTTCCCTAACAAACCTATGGGGTTTACCAGTTTCTGTCCATTCATTGGGTATAAATATCTGTATTTCACTCAGCTGATTGTTGGGCCCTTTTGAGAGCAGTCATGTTAAGCTCATTTTAAAATATGGTATACCCTATCTACAAAAATCGGTGCCAGACCTTGGAATCTACCCTTGAGCTGAATTCAATTTGGGCCAGTCACTAGACCATCTTTGCCTCAGGCTCTTCTCCATTTTTGTCCCTGCTATTCTTCCAAACAGGAATAATTATGGGCCAGGTTTTTTGACAGTGGGATGGCAACCCCATCTGTCAACTTGTTGCCCTGTTTTCTACTGAATATGCACTCTAGAAGTACCCTCTACTGACTGTAGGAAATCTCGTCTAAGGCTACTTCCTTTGAATCCTGAGAGTCTCTCACTTCCCTGGTCTCTGGTATGTTCTAGAATATCCTCCCACCTCCTATTTCTTGAAGTTGCCTTTTTCCATTCTTAGTTCTGGCCATCAAGACTTCAATCTGGTCCCCCACATACCTGATCATGTTGCCATCTTTCCTTCTCTGTTCCCTTTCAAACTCAGGACCTTCCCTCCCTCCCCTATAATTGTTTCCTTTCCCTTTCAAGTAGGATTGTGTCATTCTGACTTGGACCCTTTGGGTTGTTAAACTTCTAGAGTTTTGTGTATTGTATCCTGTGTGTATGTTACTTTTTTTGCTAGTATCCACTAAAACCAGGAACACTGAGTGTAATAGAAGAGAAACTGGGAAACAACCTGGAATTTACTGGCACAGGGTGAAATTTGCTAAACAAAACACCAGTGGCTCTGCCTCTAAGATAAATAATTGATAAATGGCATGTCATGAAAATGTAAGGCTAAGGACATAGTTAATAGGGAAAATCAGCAACCAAAAGATTGGGATTTTTTTTTTTTACTAATTCACATCCGATAGAGGGCTAATATCCAAAGAATATAAAGGACACAAAAAGCTAACCACCAAGAAACACAATAACCACTAAGAAACAATCAACCCAATCAAAAAATGGGGTTCGTAACAGAGAATTCACAGCAGAGGCTTCTTGAATGGCTGAGAAGCACTTAGAGTAATCTGAAAAGTCCGTACTGATCAGGGAAATGAAAATCAAAACCACCTTGAGATCCTACCTTACATCAATCTGAATGGTCAATGAAAAACTCAGGCCACAGCACATATTGTGGAGGAATTGTAGAAGGAGGAACATTAGTCCATTCCTGGTGAACTTGCAAGATGCTACAATCTGCAATCAATCAACTAAGCTATTAAGAACAAGTATTCCATGGAATTTGCAGGCAAGTAGAGGGAAGTATAGAACATCATCATGAGTGAAGTAACTCAGACTGAAAAGGATGTACATGGTATGTACTGACTAATAAGTGGATAATAGCCAAGACAAGTTTTATAAAGTTGAACATTTAATTGGGTCTGGCATATAGGTTCAGATGTTCAGTCCATTATCAGGAAGCCAAGAGCATGGCAGCATCCAGACACGCATTGTGTAGGAAGAGGTGATAGTTCTCTATCTTCATTTAAAGTCTGCTAGCAGAATTCTGGCTTCCAAGCACCTAGGAAAAGGGTTGAAAGCCCATATTCACAGTTAGACACCTACTTCAACATGGTGATACATTATAATGTGACAGTTCCTGGGTGGAGCATATATAAACCATCACAGAAAGCTTTCTTAAAAGGTAATCGCTAATAGGAGACCAAATTCAGGATATGCAAAGTGTTGGTAAAGGTATGAAGGAACACCCATTCATAGCCTGCCCCACATGTGTCCCATACATATACAGCAACCAAACTAGATAAGATGGATGAAGCAAAGAAGTGCAGGCTGACAGGTACCAGATGTAGAACTCTCCTGAGAGACATAGCTAGAATACAGCAAATACATAGGCGGATGACATCATTAAACCACTGAACTGAGAATGGGACCCCTGTTGAAGGAATCATATAAAGGACTGAAAGAGCTTGAAGGTGCTTGAGACCTAATATGAACAACAATGCCAACCAACAGAGCTTCCAGGTACTAAGCCACTATGCAAAGACTACACATGGACTGACTCTGGCCTCCAACCTCATAGGTAGCAATGAATAGCCTAGTAAGGGCACCAGTGGAAGGGGAAGCCCTTGGTCCTGGCAAGACTGAACCCCCAATGAATGTGATTGTTGGGAGGAGGGCTACGTAATGGGTGGAGGATGGGGAGGAGAACACCCAGACAGAAGGAGAGGGGAGGGTTTAGGGGGATGTTGGCATGGAAACCAGAAAAGAGAATAACATTTGAAATGTAAATAACAAATACCCAAGATAATAAAGATGAAAACAAAAAGAAATTCCAGTGTCAAATCATATCAATATTAATTACTCTCCTGCTCCAGGCGAAATTAATACTCTCTTCTGCTGTTCTTGACATTAGACTTATATGCAAGTAGATCTAGATTATTATATATGAAGTTTTAACAGTGAAAGCCATAGTATGAATAACAGAAGTAACAGTAGTAATTTCAAGAAGCAAATATACTGTCTAACCACAGATTCCTCTGCTTGTGCCACGCATATATCCTAAACGTTGACTATGTTATTTCTTTTGTATGTACAGTTCTTTATATTTTTTAAGTATTGGGTTTGTAGGCAATAATAATTTATCCTTGTTTTGGATTAACTATTTTTCTTGTTTGTAGTTTATTTCCATTGTAAATGTACTAAAGATTGATCTTAAGTAACAACATTTTTAAATGTGTATTTGCAACTAATAATTTTATTTAAAACATTATTTTGTCTTTGTCAATTTCAGTATGCAGATGTTAGAACATAATTTTGAAGATAGAAGTAGTTCACTGACAGAGCCTGTCTGGAGCAAGAGTGAGATTATCACCTGTCCAAACAATGAAAATCTCATTCTGAGATCAACAGGAATAGGACTGTTTTCCCTCTTGCTCTGGCCCAGAGCACATAGAACTTATTATCTTATCTACCTCACCTTTAGGTAGTTACTTTGTCTGGTGACTAAATTAGTGCTCAAACTTCCTCTCTCAGTATGAGGATATAGAAGCACCTAGAATTCTTTTTTCAAATAAAGCATTCTTAGAAGTTCAGCCACAGCTAAGAGGTATACTCACCCCACAAACACCTATCTCCTACCCAATTTATATAACTCTTCTTAACCCCAATAAAAATAATTATTTCTCTGAAAAGCTTCCCTGGAGATGGCTTCTTATTCAATACTCATGAAGACCGTATTATTCTCTAAAGAATCTGGCTGATCAAAGCTTCATTCTTTCCATTCAAGCTTGGTATACAAGGGTGCCAGGATTCCCCAAGGACAAAGCACACTGAGGCCAGTAGATAATTAAATTACAGAACAGATAAGAATATGCCATAATTTAAATTTTTCTCTTCAGAGGAATGGAGGCTGAATGGCTAATTCCAGTTTCCAGGTAGGATTGTAAGTGGAGGGACAAAGAGACCATCCAACATTGAAAACTTTCTACACAAATATGTCCTATCTGTAAGAAATGCAGGGACAAAGATGGAGCAGATATCCAAGGAATGGTCAAACAATAATCTAAAACTTAAGATGTATCTCATGGACAAGCACCAATTCCTCACTACAGTAATAATGCTCTGCTATGCTTTCAGACAGAAACATAAGATGAGTATCCTCTGAGAGGGTCCTCACAGCAAAACACAGAAAGAGATGCAGGGACCCACAGCCTACCATTACTTGGAGCTTAGAGAATATTTTGGAAGATTTGCAGGGAGGCTTGGGAGTCAATTTAGGGATAGTAAATTCACAAAAAACTTTTGGGCTTTAGTTAATGGACAAAATTGATGGACTGGGTGTTACCTGTATCATTTGTTTTATAAATTGAAGAATGGTAATGATTTTCTCAATTTATATTTAAGTGAAAAGGCCTTTTAACTGGACAAAAAAGGGGAAATGTTGTGGTTTGCCCTGGAGTTATCTGTATTTTGATGCTAATTCCACTGCTGCAAGGAAAGCTGCCTAGTCACATACTCAGCACTCAGGTCACTTCACCAGAACCTTCTCCACACTGAATTTGTAAAATACAGGTGAAGGGCAGGTACAGGATAAAAGGAGGCCTGTCATTGGATGAGAAGGAATGATGGGCAGGAGAGAAGTTTGAAGGAAGCGGAGGAGACTGGAATGGAAAGGAGAAAGAGACAGGAGGGAGACGGATAGAATCCATGACAGGACAATATGGCAGGTGATATTAAGATTCTGCACTGTGTATTTACATGTTGTTATTAATGTTCTTAAGGGATGGCTAGTATTGGGCTTTGTATGTTTAGGTGGGCAATTATATCTTATCAATTGGGTCAGAGGTTATCGTGTTGTGTGTTTTTTCATGTCCACTGATTTAAGTGTAAGGAAGTGTGTGGTGGCTGGTCTGGGTTGCCACAGAGTTGGGATGTGTGTTTCTGTCATGGAAACCTGCTTTGTGAACTAGATAGGTAGAGAAATTGCTGCCAGGCTCAGAGAGAGGCCTTTAGCAGTGTGATATGGGATGGTGCCGAGCAGATGAGATGCATCGCTGACTGAGACTTGCTGATGACTAGCAGACATCTTCGGGGCACTGCAGTTTAGACCTAGTTGGGGAAAAAGACAACCATTTCTTTTTATTTTTTTATATTTTTGCAACAACAGTTGCTGGATTTGTCTTAGAGAATATGTCCTATGCCTTACATTAGCTTTCCATTTTCATGAGGTCCCATTTAGTAGTTCTTGATCTTGAATCATGATCCATTGGCATTCTGTTTAGGGAATTTCCCCCTGAGCCAATGAGTCCCATGCTGCTTTACATGTGCTCTTCTATTAGATTCAGTATATCAATTTTTATATTGAGGTCCCTGTTCCACTTGGATTTTAGTTTTGTGCAAAGTTACAATTTGGGGTTTATTTTAATTTTTTCTATGTACAGAGAACCAGTTATAATAGCACTATTTATTGAAGATGCTTTCTTTTTTCCATTGTATATTTTTGGTTTCTTTGTCAAAGATCCAATTTCCCAAAGTTTGTGGTTTTATATTTGCATCGGCAATTCTATTCCATTGATCAGTGTACTTGTCTTTGTACCAATATCATGCAGTTTTGATCAATATTAATTTGTAGTTGAGCGTGATGTCAAGGATGGTGATTCCCCTATCCATTCTTTCTCTTATTGTTAAGAATTGTTTTGGTGTTCTTGTTGTTTTTGTTTTGTTTTGTTTTGTTTTTTTTTTGCCTTTCCAGATGAATTTGATAATTGCCTCTTCCATGTCTGAAGAATTTTGCTCCGGTTTTGCAGGAGATTGCATTGAATCTATAAATTGCCTTTGGTAGGATGGCCATTTTCACTCTGTTATTTCTACCAGTCCATGAGCATGGGAGATCTGTCCATTTTTTTGAGACCTTCTTCAATTTCTTTCTGGAGGTCTTGAAGTTACTAGTTTGGTTAGAGTTACCCTAACATATTGTATATTATATGTGTCTATTATAGAGTGAGTTATTTCCAATTTCTTTCTCAGCCATTTTATCATTTGTATACATGAAGGCTACTGATTTATTTGATTTAGTTTTATATCTGGCCACAGTACTGTAATTGTTTATCTGCTGGCGAAGTTCTCTGGTAGAAATTTTGTAGTTGCTTATGTATAGTATCATATCCTATGCAAATAATGATACCTTTATTTTTTATTTGCCAATTTATATCTCTTTGATCTCTTTATGTTGCCTTTTTGTTCTTGATAGCACTTTGAGTACTGTATTGCATATACATCAGAATAGGGAGAATCCCTGTTTTGTACCCCATCACAGTTGGGTTGCTTCAGATGTCTCTCCATTTAAGTTGATATAAGCTGTTGGTTTGCAGTAAATTGTTTTATTATGTTTATATATGGCCTTGGATTCCTGATTTCTCCAATACTTTAAACATGACTTGTTGTTGTATTTTTTACAAATGCTTTTTCTTCATCTAAGGAGCTGATCCTGTGACTTTTTTCTTTGAGTTTGTGTATATGGATTTTTATGAGTTTCCTAAGTGGATTACTTTAACAGATTTTTATGTACTGAACATTTCAAACGTCATCTGCCTTCCTGGTTTCTTCCAGAACCCACCCCCATCTCGTTCTCTTCAGCCCTGCTTCTATGATTCTGATTTCTTTATGCCCTCAACTCTATACTCACTGCCCTAGTATTCAACCTTCACAGGAATAAGTGACTCCTCGCCCATTAATGTAAGATAAGGCCATCCTCTGATACATATGCATGTGGAGCCATGGGTGCCTCTATGTACATTCTTTGGTTTATGCCTTAGTTTTTGAGAGCTCTTGTGCCTCTGGTTCATTGATATTGTTGTTCTACCACTGGGGTTGCAAAACACTTTAGCTTCTACAGAACTTCCCCTAACTCCTCAATTGGGGTCCCAGTGTTCAGTATGATGTTTGTCTGCAAGTATCTTCATCTGTATTGGTAAGACTCTGGCAGAGCCTCTCAGCAGACAGCTATATCAGGCTCCTCCAGTCAGGAAACACTTCTATGCCTCAGCCATTGGATCTGTGTTTGGTATTTAAGGGATGGATTCATAGGTGAAACAGTCTCTGGATGGCCTTTCCTTCAATCTCTGCTCCACTTTTCAATCCTGCCTTTCCTTTAGACAGGAAAAATTTTAGGTTAATATTGGTGAGATGAATGGGTAGCCCTATCCCTCAATTGCAGGCTGTGCCTAACCTCTTTATATTTTTCCCCTTATTCTCTCTCCCCATTTTTGGGTATTTCAGCTAAAGTCATCCCCACTGGGTCCCTGCTTTCCTGGCATTTGAGATTTTCTGGAGCCTGTTCACCATCCTACACTGCTACACTCCCCTGTTGAATTTCCTGACCATCTCCTCCCATACCTGATTGTGCCCCCCTTTTTCTTCTCCTCCTCCTATTTTTTCTTCCATTTGCTTCTCACCCTCTACCTTTTATGATAATTTTGTTCCACCTTTTTAGTAAGAGTGAAGCATCCATACATTGGTCTTCTACCTTCTTGACCTTCATATGGTCTTTCAGTTGTATCGTGGATATTCTGGAATTGTTTTTGTCTAATATCCAATTATGAGTGAATACATACCTTGTGTATTCAGTTCTGACTGGGTCAGTTCACTAAGAATGATATATTCTAGTCCCATCCATTTGCCTAAAAATTTCATGAAGTCATTTTTTAAAAGCCGGAGAGAACTCTTTTGTGTAAATGTACCACATTTTGTATCCACTCCTCTGTTGAATGGCATCTGGGTTTTTTCCAACTTATGCTTGTTATAAATAAGGGTGCTATAAACATAATGGAGCATGTGTCCTCGTTATATGTTGGAGCATGTTTTCAGTATGTGCCCAGAATTGGTATAGCTGGCTTCTCAGGTCGTATCTCCAATTTTCTGAGTAATTATTTGAGTGATCCATATCCTTACCAACATCTTCTATCTCCTGAGTTTTTGGTCTAAGCCATTCTGACTGGTGTGAGGTTTCAGAATGTCAGTCTCCTTTTGATTTTCTTTTCCCTGAATACTGAGAATTCCTTTGGGGCAAAGGGTTTTTTTTTTAACAACAATACAAAATAATAATACTTGGCTTCCTTAAAATGTAATACAAACTGTTTGAAAGCCGCTACCACCTTCAGAGGATATTAAACACTAAGCAATTGAATCTACAGTTTGAGGGTTGACTACAAAAGTTCAAAGATATGTAACATTTCTACTCAGGTGAAAGAAAGTACTTGATTCCTCAGATGTCTTTAGCTTAAATAACTATATCCTACAATAGTTGCCTACTAGAGGAAATAGAGGAAGCGAAAAAATGACATAAGGTTTATACAGAAATGTTAGATTGAATTGCAGGTCATTTTCACACAATTTCTATCACCCCATGTTGTGAGATCTTTGAAATAGTTCTTACCCCTGGCTCCAGAATTCCCCTGGTTCTTAAGACTGGCAACAGATCCTTGCATACCTCCACAACTATATCAGAAATACCAGGGAAAGGGAAGTTTCAAGGAATTTGACACTCGTTTTTATTTTGTTATAATGATGTTGAGAATTAGAGTAAAAGTCAATTTAGACAAAGTTCGTATTTGATGGTAAAATTCATGAAAACTATTATGTTTTTTTATTGGAAAGAGGAAATATGCTTAGAAAGGGAAGATCTTATTTAAAAATATTAATTATTAGAATGCTCCTGTTGAACACAAGTAGAGCATTTGTCAAGCACCTTCGTAATTCTATAGACAGATCCCTCTAAGTATAAGGGAAAATATTTTCAGCAGAAATGAGAACAGCAGCAACAACAAAACACTTAAATGTCCTAAAAAATGAGAGTGTTATCTTCCTCACTCAAATTTCATCCAGGATACAGAATCTACTATTTAGGTTATATGTATATTTTCACATATAATTCTATTTTAATAAGAAACATTATTTGGACCCTGTAATAGTCTATCTGCTGCAATATATTTATCCTCAGATAATATCTTCAACTGCCTCAGCTACCTCACTTGGTCTGGGCACATCTCATTGGCCTTTCACTCTTGGACTGAATGGTAGACCACATCAATTCTTCCATAAAAACGGTTTTGTGATGTAGTTGTCAACGTACTAGATAGAGCTGCTTTACTCTTTGTTTTGCAAGAACCATTTTTCTATAAGCAAGAATCCACTTGTCTGCATATCTGAGTGTGTTTCTCATCCTCCCTCTTTTCAAGATGGTATCTTATCACTCTGATATGTTTTGAGCCAGCCTTCCTCAGTATTTAGTCATTTTTCATCCACAGGCCCTTAATTTGCTCTTTGGCTATAAATTAATTACTAATATCCTATGCTATACTCTGATATAACCAAAATGACTTCACAAAAAGACTATGTTGAATTTTTTTTTTGCTTTCATAACAAACTGCTTTACTGACCGTCTAAAATGAGTAATAAATATTTAAAGAGAAAAAAAAAGGCAAATAATTGCTTAAAGTCAATGAACCCCCCCCATACACTGTAATTATCATAATTCTTGAGTACAAATTATGTGGCAGTGAAGCAAGTATATCCTATAAAATGTGTCCCGGCCTTCTGTGTTTATATACATATTGGCAGGTACATTAAAGAACTGCAGGATTCAAAACATGTCCTGTGTCCACATTCCATTTTAAAAAATGACATCTAAATTTACGTTAAAAAAATAAAAACAAACTAGGATTCTACTAAAAACCACAATTTTTTTTTCATTTTAAAATTATGTGAAGTGATTCTTGACTTCTGTGATTCCTCAATTAAAGCTGAACACTTCCTTATCTAGAAAAGCAAATCCTACTTTTCAGCGCATATGAAAATCTATATTTTAAGAAAACAAGACTTCCGAAATACAGGCGGAGTTGTACTATTCGTATAATTGCTAATTCATTCTGAAAATATCCTGAAACTGAAAATAGGAAAAAGAAACTATGGTTTTCCTGCCAGCAAAGGAAATTAGTGAAGGTGGGTGTCACTTCTAAGCTTGGCGGGAGAGGAAGTTGAAAACCGAACGGAATTTTGGTCTTTGTAGTTTGTCCTTATTGTGTCTCCTTGAGGCCAGGGAGGTGGGGGATGGAGGGGTGGAGAGGGGTGGAGGACGGGGCGGGGCAACGCGGCATACAGCGCTTTTATAACTTACTTCCTTTAGCAGATCTACTGATTGGAGCAACAATCCGCAATTGTATCTTAGTTATTGTTGAGTGTACTGAAAGGAAAACGATTCCTCCGTATTGTCTAGAAAGCATTTTTTTTCGAATTATTTCCATTCTAAATCCATTCTTCAAAATAGTCTAGAAATAAAATTTAAAAATAATTTTTAACAAGGAAACATACCACCCCTCACAAGGCATGCTGTCAATTGCTTCAAACAGAAACAGTTAAACCGCTGGCGGTTTTTTCTCCCAGCTTTGATGAGAGATTTTGGTCCTGGCCTTACTGCAACTTTGTATGCTAAAGTAGGCGTTCTCTTAACATATCCTTTATGAAAACTGCTCTTTTGTTTGTTTGTTTGTTTTGTTTTGCTTTGTTTTTTAAAGGAATGGGAGGAGGAATGTATCTGGAGTGAGAGGAGAGATACTCCGGAGAGCTTCATAGAGTGGTTGAAGGGAAATGAGGTATAATGAATGAGAGAAGAATAAACATCATAATAGTAAGAGTAATCATAAATAATAATTATTATTATTATCATTATTATAAATCTTAAATGTAGCACAATGGAATTGAATAAGATTAATAGTGAAGGTTAAGAACTAAAAAAAATTGCTCAAGGCTGTATTTATAGAAGTATATATGAGAGGAAAAGACACTTTAGAAACAGAATTATGTTTATTCTATTAAAGGCTTATCTATCAACTGTTAGTAGAAAGTTAAAAGGCAGAATTAAGTGGTTCGTTACAATGCCATCCCCAAACTTCAGGGACCCCAAAAAGCCCTATTGGGGCTATTTCTGACATAAATATGTAAGGGTTTTACTTGTGACTTCCAGTTCCAGGTATCCCAATGTCCCCATTATATCAAGTCAGAGTGATAGCCCCCAGTTTAGGGGTTCAGTGTTTTTATTATGGTTACAACAAACTTGGGACTTTTCATAAGGGACAACAAGTTAATATTTTAAAAACTGCATTCTGTTGTACTCTGTTGGAACAGAACACAGGAACAAACCCAACTGATAAACAGGATGGTTAGCTATTTCTGCAGGATGTCTTACGATATCTATATGTATCTTGACTCCATTATTGTAGCCTGACTGACTGTGTGCTAGTGGAATGGGTTGCCATATGATGTTTGTGTAGGTGAACTTTGTGACTTTCTTCCTAGAGTTTGAGTTTAGCCCTTGGTCTCACAAAATTGTGTTTCTTCAAAAACAGATTTGATTGGGATTTATAAAATGTTAAACATTATCAATTTTGATAAGCAATTATTCTAAGAGGAATGATTGAAGAGTAGTTGATTTGAGGATCAAAATTTTGTTCCACATGAAGAACAAACCTGGGGTGGGATGGGCTTGTCTTCATGCTGACGTCTGAGCACTACCTGCATTTGGAAGCAAAGAGGATCCACCTGTAGGTCAACTGTTTCTGATCATTCAGATTAATACCCACCTTTCCTCCACCCAACCCCTTTACAGAGCTTACTGCTCATTCCTAATGAAAGATAGCATATATAATGGGTCAATCCAGAAGTGCTAATGATCATCACTGAAGAAAGTATCTGCAATTACTGTTGCTAGAAGTAGTGCCCCCTCAATGGTGGCTGAAGAAAGTAAATGTGCCAACTCTCACAATGATGGGATATTCTAGGGAAAACCAGCTTCAACACCTCAACTAATAAAGGCCTGTTATATAAATTGTAATGTAACGGAATGAAAAGTATATAGCAGAATATGCACCTATAAAGAATGAAGTATAAGTATCATCTAAACAATGGTTAAATAAATCAGTTTCACTTTTAAATCTGCATTTTGTATGTGCTCTGCGCAATTCTCTCCATCTCTTTTTAAACTCAGTCAGCCTCAGGGGATTCTCATTGATCTGTAATTATTCTGTCAATTTGTATGTAATGGGATATGCCACCTAACAATGCCCTGCATTATCCTTATTCTTCCTATGTCTCTGAAGGTGAACATACCTTAAATAGTTCATGTAAAAGTCAGGGATAGGATTTGGTTTTGAGATGACTATTTAAATTCTTTGAAACAACTCTGTTTTTTTCATATTCTTTATCTCTCTGCATTCTACTAAGATATTTTTTAGAGGCTTACATCATTTTTTCTGTTTTCATATAGTGAATGACACAGTGAGCCATATGAGGTTATCACTCGTTTAAGAATAGTTTGGCTTTTGGCTTTTGGATGTAAGTGCACGAATGAATTCTATTGTCATAGATATATGAGAACCAAAAGTAATTTATGCCTAGAGAATTCATTTCTCATGAACATTTCCTTTGCTGTAGGCTCTTTGCTTTTCCTGTCATCATATTTTTCCCCTATCACAAATCTGCCCATGAAGCTAAGTGCTTCCTACTTTATCTTCACCTACTTACGGTCTACAAGATTTTAAAATTCATGTAAAAGTTGTATTCAGCAATTTGCTGGCCTCTTTTTTACTGGTGAAACCACAAATTTGTGAGTATGTGTGTATATATATATATACATGTGTTTATACACTCATATATGATATGTTATATATATGTTATATACATCTATATATATATACATATACATATATATATACATATATACATATATATATATATATATATATATATATATATATATATGAAATTGCTTAATGCTGACATCTGAAATCAGATTCAAAGTTCGGGTGCTGTTTTTTCTATGGTCTCTTCCTGAATACTTATCCTTCCATTGTTTCCTCTAATTCTTATGGCCATAGATTTCCCATAGTTATTCCTTTAGTATTCAAATACAAATCTCTTCTGGTAATGACCCATAATTGACCATTCAAATGATAGTTTCACTGAAAGAAAAGGTCAACATTCCTAGCCATCAGGAATGTGCATATTAAAACCACAATGAGATTTTGTCTTTCACTTATTTGTTTGCCAAAGGGAAATAAAACAAATGTCCGTCAAGTCTAGGGAGCATGATGAGTACTAAGAATCCTTATCCACTGCTAGTGGAAGGACTGCCCTTTGGAAAGCAGTATGATTTTTACCTTGGGTACCTGGGAATGTTGTACCTCAAGATCCAAGTATACCATTATATACATGTAGACATGTGAGTCCATATCTTATTGTGGGGACATTTCCTCATTGGTGCTGTATTAGTTAAAAAAAAACCAAAAACAAACAAACAAAAAAAAAAAACAGCGTAGCTGTTCATACGTAGGAAAATGGTTAATGAATATGTGGTACAATATGCAATGGAATATTACTCATATATTAAAAAACAAATTATGGCACTCATAATTAAAGAAAGAAGAAAAAAACTCATGGTGATATACTGAGTACTCCAGAGACAAACATGGTACATATTAGATTATATTTGGATATTAGATTTTAATCTTACCAAGGCCATGCAAAAATTCTTAAATCCACAGATGAACGGTATAGAGTTAGTGAAAAGATAGAGGAAAGGATTTAATGAGGAATAGTAATAATATAAATAATTTTGGCATTCTTGTGGTTATCATTGGCATGGGGCTGTTAAAGTAGATGGGAAGACAAGAGGATAGAGGTAAGTACTGATTGGAATAGCCAAAACCATTTTGAAAATCTGTAAACATTTCAGTATTTAACAGAAATGGAAGGAATTTA
Organism: Rattus norvegicus; assembly: GCF_021556685.1. Taxonomy (NCBI): domain Eukaryota; kingdom Metazoa; phylum Chordata; class Mammalia; order Rodentia; family Muridae; genus Rattus; species Rattus norvegicus. Next base: position 125,059,070 of record NC_141534.1, read on the forward strand.
AATGAAATCACCAAGAATAGAGAATGCCCTACTTAGATACAGTTGTCTCTTGTCATGTCTTTAAATCTCTAATTAAAAATATTGGTTATATCTAATATATATGTTTGGCCAAAGTTTCTTTTTTTTCTTTCTTTTTTTTTCTTTTTTTTTCTTTTTTTTTTATTAACTTGAGTATTTCTTATTTACATTTCGAGTGTTATTCCCTTTCCTGGTTTCTGGCAAACATCCCCCTAATCCCTCCCCCTCCACTTCTTATTGGGTGTTCCCCTCCCCATCCTCCCCCCATTGCCACCCTCCCCCCAACAATCTAGTTCACTGGGGGTTCAGTCTTAGCAGGACCCAGGGCTTCCCCTTCCACTGGTGCTCTTACTAGGATATTCATTGCTACCTATGAGGTCAGAGTCCAGGGTCAGTCCATGTTTAGTCTTCTTAATTTAACTCCACCCCCTCCAAAGGACTCAGACCTTTCCCTAAGCTATTGACTGTTCTGCACTAATTGATTATGCCTCTATTGCAGAAGATAACACATTTCTATTGAACATAGAGAGGACAAGCAGGTGCCTAACTAACTGTCACCTACAGAATAGTGTTGGTACTACTGAAACAAAGACATTCCACAAAGATACTAAGGCCAGTACATGGTTCTGGGAGAAATGGCAGCAAAGCAATATTACCTTCCAGACTTAATAGGATTGATGTACATGTGAGCACAGAGAGATAATGACACATGCATATGGTCTGTACAGTGCAAAGTTATTCAGGGTCTGTGCACCGAGAGCAGGAATGATATATAATTTCCCACCCATCACCAAGAAGCTATCTCCATTTGATAAATTCTCCATACTGGAAAAATAGTTTACCCCAGTAGTACCTTACTGGGCACAGAATGCACTCTGAAGATTAGGCCCCTTTCCACGTAGTATACAGATAAAAATGTGAATCAAAAATAATTTTGAGTTCTTATTTTTTGAGTCATAAGGTACTATTTTTTAACCATACTGGTGATTTCATATATTATGGTATGAAATTTTGTATTTTAATTGGTGCTTTTCTGGGGACCTGTGTCTCTGTATCTATGTGCTTTTTGTGAGGTTTTATTTATGTATTTTCTGTTTTTTTGCTCTTGGTTTTCTTTTACTTTATTTATGTTTTCTGTTTATGTGTGTATGTTTTCTAAGTGGAGAGAGAGAGAACAAGGGGATTTATGTGACATGGAGGTGGCAAGAACCAGGTAGGTGAAATGGGTGCAACAAATTAGAATATAGAATATAGAATAAATCCATAATATCAAGTAACCAGTACTAACAGAGAAACAAAACACATGAACAAACAAAAAACATAATTTGGTAGATATAAGATGTAAGTTAAGGAATATAGACAAAAGTACAAACTAAGAAAAATTAGGAAGATACTTTGCCTGAGGTAGTAGCAAGAGCAAGTGAATGAAATTATTAAAATAATGGAAATCTAATTCTAATGATTAAACTGTTTGCATATAATGACTTTACCTTAATTATTGCCTATCTTTGTCACATAGAAATGAATAATAATTTAAAAGAAATTTAAATCTATTTTTGATATCCAAAAATAAAGTAAATATAGCAATTTTCTCCCCCATTATACTGGACATTTGAATACATGCAAATTGCAAAATGTAAGCTGATAAGTTTTTGCGGTATCATACTAGAATTTAGGTCTAATCAATTACAAAATGTTTAGAAATTTAGAAGTATCTGGGTACAAACTTATTGATGTATAAAAAATTTTACTGGAACAGAAAAGGAAAGATCATTTTCTCACAGCCAAATGTGGATGTCTGCATCTGGTAAGAGAGATTTAGGATCATTTCAATTCAAGTTCCAACTCTGAAGTATTTATAGAAACTTGTATAGCTACATTGTAAACAAAGGTCATATACTAGTATATTTTGGAAGTATCTTTATGAGGAAAAATCAACTGAAGATGTATGTAAAGTGAGAAAATGTCTACCATAGGTTTTAATTTTTTTTTCTTTTTTTTTCGGAGCTGGGGACCGAACCCAGGGCCTTGCGCTCCCTAGGCAAGCGCTCTACCGCTGAGCTAAATCCCCAACCCCCTACCATAGGTTTTATATAAGACTTGACAATAGATCTATCTTAGTTTTCATGTGTCTGTACTTTAGCTAGTTATCTGATAGTAAATTTCTAATATTTTACTAGATAGTTGAGAAGACGTTAATTGAGATGGTTTGGTGGTAAGTTGCTAATGTGGGTACTAAAAGCCCAAAATTTTTGGTTCTATTATTTAGCTTCCCAAATATCCACAATTGCAATGTTCTCATGAGTCCTCCAAATTTCTCAGAAATCTAGTAGATATATTTTTTCTATGGGCTTTAGTTTAAAGGTTGCCCTGTTGTCTAAAATCTACATGCTGTACATTGAAAAAACTAATGTTGCTATATGTACTATGAATCTAGGAAAGATTTCTTAAAAGGAGATAATATGAGGCAGAACTCAGGGTATGCAAAGACATTAGGGTATTAAGCAAAAAATTCTAGATCAAATGAATATTAATTACTCTCTGGGTACAGGTGTGATATTACACTCTTCTGCTGTATTTGACATAATATTTATATGCAACATTGAACAGGATGCTTATACATCATTTACATGAAATTATAGCACTAAAGTCCATAGTATGAATGGCAGGAGTAATAATAGCAGTTGAAGGAAGCAAATGTCCTATCGACACATAGATTCCTCTGCTTGTGCGATCACAATTCTTATCAATATTGACTATGTTATTTCCATTGTTTATATATTTCTTTATATTTTTGGAAATACTGAGAATGTAGGTCATTCAAAACCATTTATCATTGTGTATAAAATGTAGTACTTTCTCTTTAGGGTAATTTATTTCCTTTCCAAACTTGCCAAAGATTGTTCTTAAGTAACAATATTTTTGTAACTGGTATTTGTAACTAATAATTTTATTTGAACCATCATTTTTCTCTTAGTCAGTTTCTGTATGGATATGTTAGAAGATTTGGGACCAGAAATGAAAGCCCTGGGAGAGCCAGCCAGGAGCAAGAGTGAGGTAAGGCCTTTCCAAGCCATAAAATCTCATCTTGAGAACAGTAGGAGGAGTAGGAATGTTTATCTTCTTGCTCTGGCCTGCATGTTCTAGTGCAAAAAGGCCTTTATGCCCCTACCTCCATCAAACGCGTGATAGTCACATAGTCTTTAATGTTCAAATTTCCACTCGCACTTTGAGAATCTGGAAATCTTCTTTATGCCAATGAAGCTTTCCTAGCACTTCAGTCACTGCTAATTATATATCCACCCCCTAATCCTTATCTTCTCCTCAAAGTTTTGATATCTCTTCAAACCCCCAGTAAAGAAGACCTATTTCTCTGAAAACCATCTCTGGAGATGGCCAGTTATCCAACACTCATGCAGACCGCTTTCCTCTCTAAAGGACCTTGCCCAGCTAAGCTTCATTCTTTCCATTCCACCCTGGTACACAAGGAAAGATGGATTCCCCCCAGACAGAAGCAAACACAGTCCAGTACATAGCTAAATTACAGAAGAGATAACGAAAGAATATGTTATAATTTAAATACTTCTCTCAGGACATGTAGAGTCTAAAGGCCTAATTCTAGAGTTCACGCAGTGAGGGACAAGGAGACCAAGCCCCACTCCAAACATTTTACCCAAAATATCTCCTATCTCCTAGAAATACAGGGATGCACACAGAGCAAATATGGAGGGATTGTCGAAACAATGATCTGACCCAATTGAGACATATGGAAGATTAGAGGATACTGATCTATATCCACAGAGTGAAATCCATGTATCACTGTCTAACAGTTTACAATAAAACAAGTGAGAAACATGAAAATCCCAAATACCAATGAATTGTCTGTAATTCAGTTTCCTAATAGTTTTAGCATGAATAATGTACTATTCCCCTTACAGTTATTCATGTTATAGGGATAAAAATCCTGTGATATTTTCATAACCCCTGGATATTTACATATTAATATATTTTTAACATGACAAGCAAATAAAACAGATGAAATGATCTACTTAAGGAAAACAATTTTGGCAGTCTTACTTACAGGCAACTCCAAAACAAAAATATCTTACCTTATTCCTCAGAATAAGAAAAAATAACACATATCAAAAGACAATAAAGGACAGTAAATATTCAAACTAGATTACTTTATTAGATCTCAAAAAAATGAAAATTTATTATTCTGTAACACTGATATATATATATATATATATGCACGTGTGTGTGTGTTTGTAGTATTTGTGCATGTGTGTGTGTATTATGTGAAAGATGACCCACATTACCATATTAAAACTAGTTTGGAATCAGCTTTTCTTTATTATAACTATCATTGCATCAGAACTCATCCAGCTGTGATTTCCCCCTGATGATAATCTGTATATTAATCCTCAAGTGCTTTTATCACTTCATATCCTTCAGGGCATTGCAGAACCTATTTAAATTCTCTTGGGAATATTATTTTTATGTAGCATCTGTATACCAACCAAATATTTGTATTTGTTTAATTTGACTGCCATTATTCCCACACACCAATAATCCACAATACTATCAGCTCTTTGAAATGTTAATGTTCACCTTGATGGGGCAGATTGAACGATCAAGGGGAAGGGGGCCATTGTAGCCAACACAACACAGAACAGGTAAAAGGAAGCCAGGTCCAAATGTAATAGTTTTCTGATATGATCCATCAAAGACTTGAGATCTATATAAAATTTTTCTAATTGCATCATATTTTCAATACTTAAAAAGCAAATGTTATGTCTACCTAAGAAAGAAACAAGGGATCAAAGTGGGAGCTGACCTTGGCTGCTGCCCTGCCTTGCTGATCATTCCTAGGGTGGAGGTAACAGGCACCTTTGACTGCTTTTCTCAGAACTGAACCTGCTGCACTGACTTGATTAATCACAGTCCCAACCCCCAGTCTGTTCCTGTGAGCCAGCACAAACATGCAGTCACACATGTGTGCATGTTTCCAGGCTCCAGGGATTCAAAATCTTTTCTAAAGCTAACGACATAAGCAGGAAGTGACGAGCTTTAGGCTGTCCTATTGCTAGTATGGAAGAGGGGATCTTCACAAGCTCCTTTATATTATCCAAACTATTCCACAAAATTGAAACAGATGGAGCACTACCGAATTCCTTCTATGAAGCCACAATTACTCTTATACCTAAACCACACAAAGACACAACAAAGAAAGAGAACTTCAGACAAATTTCCCTTATGAATATCGATGCAAAAATACTCAATAAAATTCTGGCAAACCGAATTCAAGAGCACATCAAAACAATCATCCACCATGATCAAGTAGGCTTCATCCCAGGCATGCAGGGATGGTTTAATATACGGAAAACCATCAACGTGATCCATTATATAAACAAATTGAAAGAACAAAACCACATGATCATTTCATTAGATACTGAGAAAGCATTTGACAAAATTCAACACCCCTTCATGATAAAAGTCCTGGAAAGAATAGGAATTCAAGGCCCATACCTAAACATAGTAAAAGCCATATACAGCAAACCAGTTGCTAACATTAAACTAAATGGAGAGAAACTTGAAGCATTCCCACTAAAATCAGGGACTAGACAAGGCTGCCCACTCTCTCCCTACTTATTCAATATAGTTCTTGAAGTTCTAGCCAGAGCAATCAGACAACAAAAGGAGATCAAGGGGATACAGATCAGAAAAGAAGAGGTCAAAATATCACTATTTGCAGATGACATGATAGTATATTTAAGTGATCCCAAAAGGTCCACCAGAGAACTACTAAAGCTGATAAACAACTTCAGCAAAGTGGCTGGGTATAAAATTAACTCAAATAAATCAATTGCCTTCCTCTATACAAAAGAGAAACAAGCCGAGAAAGAAATTAGTGAAACGACACCCTTCATAATAGACCCAAATAATATAAAGTACCTCGGTGTGACTTTAACCAAGCAAGTAAAAGATGTGTACAATAAGAACTTCAAGACACTGAAGAAAGAAATTGAAGAAGACCTCAGAAGATGGAAAGATCTCCCATGCTCATGGATTGGCAGGATTAATATAGTAAAAATGGCCATTTTACCAAAAGCAATCTACAGATTCAATGCAATCCCCATCAAAATACCAATCCAATTCTTCAAAGAGTTAGACAGAATAATTTGCAAATTCATCTGGAATAACAAAAAACCCAGGATAGCTAAAGCTATCCTCAACAATAAAAGGACTTCAGGGGGAATCACTATCCCTGAACTCAAGCAATATTACAGAGCAATAGTGATAAAAACTGAATGGTATTGGTACAGAGACAGACAGATAGACCAATGGAATAGAATTGAAGACCCAGAAATGAACCCACACACCTATGGTCACATAATTTTTGACAAAGGAGCCAAAACCATCCAATGGAAAAAGATAGCATTTTCAGCAAATGGTGCTGGTTCAACTGGAGGTCAACATGTAGAAGAATGCAGATCGATCCATGCTTATCACCCTGTACAAAGCTTAAGTCCAAGTGGATCAAGGACCTCCACATCAAACCAGACACACTCAAACTAATAGAAGAAAAACTAGGGAAGCATCTGGAACACATGGGCACTGGAAAAAATTTCCTGAACAAAACACCAATGGCTTACGCTCTAAGATGAAGAATCGACAAATGGGATCTCATAAAACTGCAAAGCTTCTATAAGGCAAAGGACACTGTGGTTAGGACAAAACGGCAACCAACAGATTGGGAATAGATCTTTACCAATCCTACAACAGATAGAGGCCTTATATCCAAAATATACAAAGAACTCAAGAAGTTAGACCGCAGGGAGTCAAATAACCCTATTAAAAAATGGGGTTCAGAGCTAAACAAAGAATTCACAGCTGAGGAATGCCGAATGGCTGAGAAACACCTAAAGAAATGTTCAACATCTTTAGTCATAAGGGAAATGCAAATCAAAACAACCCTGAGATTTCACCTCACACCAGTGAGAATGGCTAAGATCAAAAACTCAGGTGACAGCAGATGCTGGCGAGGATGTGGAGAAAGAGGAACACTCCTCCATTGTTGGTGGGATTGCAGACTGGTAAAACCATTCTGGAAATCAGTCTGGAGGTTCCTCAGAAAATTGGACATTGAACTGCCTGAGGATCCAGCTATACCTCTCTTGGGCATATACCCAAAAGATGCCTCAACATATAAAAGAGACACGTGCTCCACTATGTTCATCGCAGCCTTATTTATAATAGCCAGAAACTGGAAAGAACCCAGATGCCCTTCAACAGAGGAATGGATACAGAAAATGTGGTACATCTACACAATGGAATATTACTCAGCTATCAAAAACAACAAGTTTATGAAATTCGTAGGCAAATGGTTGGAACTGGAAAATATCATCCTGAGTGAGCTAACCCAATCACAGAAAGACATACATGGTATGCACTCATTGATAAGTGGCTATTAGCCCAAATGCTTGAATTACCCTAGATCCCTAGAACAAATGAAACTCAAGACAGATGATCAAAATGTGAATGCTTCACTCCTTCTTTAAATGAGGAAAAAGAATACCCTTGGCAGGGAAGGGAGAGGCAAATATTAAAACAGAGACTGAAGGAACACCCATTCAGAGCCTGCCCCACATGTGGCCCATACATATACAGCCACCCAATTAGACAAGATGGATGAAGCAAAGAAGTGCAGACTGACAGGAGCCGGATGTAGATCGCTCCTGAGAGACACAGCCAGAATACAGCAAATACAGAGGCAAATTCCAACAGCAAACCACTGAACTGAGAATAGGACCGCCGTTGAAGGAATCAGAGAAAGAACTGGAAGAGCTTGAAGGGGCTCGAGACCCCCTATGTACAACAATGCCAAGCAACCAGAGCTTCCAGGGACTAAGCCACTACCTAAAGACTGTACATGGACTGACCCTGGACTCTGACCTCATAGGTAGCAATGAATATCCTAGTAAGAGCACCAGTGGAAGGGGAAGCCCTGGGTCCTGCTAAGACTGAACCCCCAGTGAACTAGACTGTGGGGGTAGGGCGGCAATGGGGGGAGGGTTGGGAGGGGAACACCCATAAGGAAGGGGAGGGGGGAGGGGGATAAAAAAGATAAAAAAGAACAAAAAAAAAAGAACAAAAAAAAAAAGAAATCAGTTAGGATAAAACCAACGTATTTCCTGGGCAATGGGGATACATAATGGAGATTTATAGTCATCTTTACATTTCTAAAGGAAAGAAAGAGTGCTTAGGAAAAATGTAACCCAAATTAGGGAATGTAAAAAGGCTCTCGATACTTGTAATACTATCATGAGAAATCACTATGGAATAACAGATGATGCCTTAACAACATTCTGCACTATTCAGGTTTTACTTGCTTAGGTATATTTTTAAAATTTCCTATGTGTTCATGTAAATGAAAACCTTACCATGGACTTAGTATCTGTTGTTTAATAAAATAATTGGTTTAACTTTCAGTGATGAGGTTTATTTCCCTCGTGCTTTAAAAAATGTTTCTGTGATATACTTTTTTAATTATTTCTGTTTGTTTATTTTTAAAACAGAGTATTTCTGATTAGAATTTTCTGGACTTGTACCTCACATTTTAGACCTGACATGCTTTGAACTCTGAGATCAACAGATTCTGTTTCTTAAGTACTAGAAGGAAATTCATGTGCCACCATGGATGATTTATTATTATTATTATTATTATTAGTAGTAGTAGTAGTAGTAGTAGTAGTAGTAGTATGCTTTCATCACTACATTTATTTTAGTAAAATGGATAACAGACATGGTGAATGTGATGATTAGGCAGTCATTTTCCAACATCAGGGTCCCCTGAATCATCTGAAGATTACCATTTTCCCCTTTAGCTCTGGAGACACATTTCCCTGAATGATATTGGCAAAGACTCACTCCAGGTCTCTGGATATTGGCTCAGTTGTAATATACAAGACAAATAAAATTTTGTTAGTGGCATTTTTGAAGGTAAAAGAAAACATCAAAGCCTGATTGAGACTTGGATCCTTGTAACACAGGAGGCCCACAGTGCCATGGAAGCTGCTGTTCTTCACAAAAGAGCTATCTGATAGTGAACTTTGGAGAAAGCACTGTTAGTGTCCCACTAATACATTGCAACTCTGCAAGTTGTGTAAGAGATTCTTAATCCTATTTTATGTTGTTGAATACCTTGATCCCTTCAATCCAAGAACTTTAGACATCCCTCCCTGTGTCTCCCAAGTAGGGCACCTTGTTCACCCTTGGTAAATTCCCAAGATTAACAGCCACTTTATTTTTAACCATTTATGTATATTTCTCTCTGACTCTCTCATTCTTTCAATCTTTGTCTCTCTGCCTCAGTCAGTGTGTGTTCTTCTCTCTGCCTCTCTCTGCCTCTCTCTGCCTCTATCTCTCTGTCTCTGTCTCTCTCTGTGTCTGTGTCTGTCTGTCTGTCTGTCTCTCTCTGTGTGTGTGTGTGTGTGTGTGTGTGTGTGTGTGCGCGTGAATGAACATAATGTAGAAGTATGCATCTGCCAAAAGCTGTGTATGTCTTCAGATCTGCCATTTCGTGTAATTTCAAAATTACTGACATAATTTCTTGGAAATCTTGCAGAGAACTCCTTGTTTTTATAAGCAGAAACACCACTCAGGCTCTTCTATGCACATTTAAGCCTTGATGATATAAATGTGTGCTGAATATTAGAATGAAAGTACAAACAAAATGTAGAAAGCCTTCTGATTTTAAATGTTCATAAACAGTAAATTTCCAGTAAATGAAAATATGACTTAGCAATATCCTTTCTGCATATCAAGGACTAAATGGGAAAGGGAAATAACAAGGAATTAGTAAATGGGTTAGTACCTTAGCATTTCTTCTTGGTCCTACCCAATAGTTATCTAGATACTGCCACGTAGGCCTGGCTAGCTATAAAGGGGAGTGTTTAGCCTCTCTCTATGCTTTTATATCTCCCTGACTCTCTTCTCCAACTCCATTTCTACATCCCCCTTTCTTTATGTGTTCCCATGTAGCTTTCCGCCCTTTCTTCATTCTCTTCTCTGCCTCTATTCTCTTCTCATACCCCACAAAACTTTATTCTATACTAGGCCCATGGCTGTTACCTTGAGATAATGGATGCCTCGACATTGGTCTGCAGAGGCAAACCATCACATCAATCTGTGTTCCACAAAAATATACCCTTGGATTTACAACACAAATTATTTGCTGCAGTAAATTGGATTTGCATACTGGCAGGTTCACATTTCCCGCCATATCATGGACTTTCAGGCACTGTGTCGACATTCTTCTCTACCCAAACAGGATAAAATTGGGAAGAAACCCTACCATCACTCATACAATAGTCAGGGTAGATGGCTACTGGTCTCTTTTCAGCTCACATCTACCCATCTACTTTCCTTGGCCACAGAGGTATTCATAGCCTACATGACTGGCCTTTCTGGCTGATTACTCATCTTAGAACCTCTAACCTTGGTTGAGCTCTATTTCCCTCCGTGAAATGGTTTCTCTCTCACTGCTGAAAAATGCTAGGCCTAGGTAGACTATTCTCCCTTGGGCACTGGCTCCACAGCTCAGGAGCTGGCCCCAGATCAACCCCTAGGTTATCTCCTGATGTCCTGACAATCTATTCTGGTTGCTCATTCGATTCTTAGCTATTAATTTGTCCTTTGGAAGCAACAAGGTTAATAATTCCTATTTTCACTCAAAGATAATGGCTTCTTTGCTATTTTGAACCTCTGTACTGGGATGTCTCCTGGTCTTAAAGGCTTCCAAATTTGTTTCCAATACCTGGAAAGATAATAACTCTAAATGGCCACTTAACTGTACATTGAAAAAAATTTACAACTCTCACCAGCAATATGAAAAATGGAAGTTTTCCTATGTGTAAGCTTTTGCCCACCTCCCTTCCAACCACTTTATTCCTCGATCCAACTATCTTGCTCTCTGCTCCCTGAACTTTTAACTCTCCAGGCATTGTTCTAGCTGTTTGGTCCAGTGGGCAGTCTTAAATTTCTACCTCCTTGGATTTTTTTATTTCTTATTTCTTTCTGCTATGATCTACCCTAACCTTAAGACAGCTGTGGTATGAGAATGAGCATCAGAGCTGCTCCATGAGCCTGTCTCAGATGTGCTGCACCACCATTTCGACTTTGTTGCTCTGATCATGATGATAGGACCTGCACAGTGGTCTAGGCTGCTTGCAGTGACAGGGAGAGATCTCCTCACATGAAACAAAATGGCCTGTCCACCAGACAGAACATATCTATTTGTATCTTTGCATGTTTTCCTCTGCTGATACATAGCCATGCTTCTACAGGGAACTGTCATTCAGCTCAGAGGTATAACCAACACAGGTGGAGCTATAGCTTCTGCACCATCTTGGATGAAGACAGCCTATGACTATTTGCCATCTTTGTTATGGGTTTTCCTCACGTGACATCTCTCATTCTAAGAACGGCCTGAATACAAGATGCCTAGGACACTTAACAATTAGATAACATTTTCATATTATTTCTATCCTGCCCTGGTACATAATTTTAAAACTCATTTAGGGATTTACAAGAGTAAAAAGGACCACAGCCTTAAATGTATGTTTAGCCTTGGTTTTGCTGCTGTTATTACTGTCATTAAGTTATAATCTCTGTGCTTCCTTGATAATAGCCAGAACCAATAATTAAAAGCAGACACGGATTGTCTAATTCATATATATTTAACAGATCCGTACATTAAATCTTGTTGGAAATCTGCTAATTATAACATTAAATGTTTAAGTTCATTATGAAAGAGACCTCTAAATCCTCTCAGAGAACTTGCACAAGATCTCCAAAATGATATACTGTAGCAACAAGTGCCTCTACCTGGAGCGGTACAATGGCCACTATGAGAGATGGTGCAATTTCCTTGCCTGCTGCCAGGGCTCAGCCTTATCTGTAGACAAACAGAGGACAACCAGAGAATTAAATGTCTCATATTGCCTAAGACAAGGTGAGTCATTGCTCCCATATTCCTCCTACACAGGAGCGAGTCCCTTATCTTCTAGGCCTGATGGCCAGGCTACCTTTGCCTGAGGTGTGATGGAGAGCACAGGGACCTAGAAAAACTGTTTAGGTAATGGACTATAGACTAACCTCTGTCATTTTAATTAATATATTATATCTAGATTATAATTTATTCTTCCCAGATTTTCTGATTTCATGGAAGCTAAATTAATGAAAGTTTGACAGCTAAAAAACAGACTACAAGTTCCTTAAGTTAATCTACTACTATATTAACTCATTAGTCTATTCATTAACTACTTAAGACTCTCAGATCTGTTATTAAAAAGAGTTAAAGGTTTGCCTTGCTCATAGGCTTGGTGATAAAGGATATACACGTTCAGATGAACTTTCACAGATGACATATTCTGCTCCTTCTTTATCAAAATTCAGTTTCCAGTTACTAATATTTCATATTTCTTTTCTTTACTATTTCATTGTTTTATTGAGACTTTAACAGTTTAAAATTCTAATTCGTATCAAAGGAGTTGTGATAAATTAGTCTAAACCTAATAAAACACTCCAATATATGACCCAATTCTATAACCACAAGTTCAAATTTTCTTTCCTTTGATTGTCTTCTAAATATATACTTAAGTTATATCCCATGCTAATATAAACTATCAGCTATCGAAGTTACAAATTTAAGTTTCCTTTGGCTGTCTTTTAACTATAGACTAGAAGAGTTTCTCACACTAAATTCATCTGATCAACTATAAAATTCATAAAATCATCAAATTTTGATTGTCTTTTGAATGTAAACTTGAAAATGGTTTTCATTATACTAAATTTTTATCTATTCATTCTCCCAGATAGAAGCTCTTATTTTTCCTTTTGCTCCCCAAAAGACTTTTATTATTATTATTATTAGATATATTCTTTACTTACATTTCAAATGTTACTCCCTTTCCTGTTTTTCTATCCATAAGTCCCCCATTCCCTCCCCGTCCTCATTTGGGTATTCCCCCCATCCATCCCCCTTATTGCCTCCTCCCCCATATTTCCCTGCACTGAAGGTCCAATTTTTGCAGGTCCAAGCGCTTCCACCTACACTAGTACCCCAACAAGTCTATTCTCTGCTACATATGCAGTTGGAGCCCTAAGTCAGTCCATGTATAGTGTTTTGGTAATGGTTTACTTCCTGGAAGCGCTGGTTTGTTGGCATTGTTGTTCTTATGGGGTTGAAAGCCAAAAGTCTTTTGTCTTCCCTAAGCTCAGTTTAAACACTGTTCATGGTATTAACAAATTTCTCTTTTATGACTTACTTTCTGTCAAAGGTCTACTGACTGGCTCACATCGATGCAATAGGGTCTTAGTTTCCGTGGAGGGTACTGAAAGTGAAAAAACATATTTAGCTTTAAACTGAGTTAATATCAGGATTGCCTAGAAAGCATCTTTCATGATTTGCTCTATTTTTAAATCCACTCATCAAAGTAGTCTAGTAATGAGATTTAAAAAAAAAATTGTAACAAGAAAATCTGAAGCAACCTTTCTATTAGTTCATCCAGAAGGAATTAAATCACTGATGTTTGCATCACTCAGCCTTGAAAGGATTTATTCCTAGTTTTATTGTAACATGCTATGCCAAGTTTAATTGATATGTCTCAGGGAAACTTGCTTTTTTTGAACGTTACATTGGAGAAGTGGATTTGGATCAGAGGAAAGATATGCGAGAGGACTGCATGGAGAGGTGAGAGGTGACACTCTATAGGGTATTTAATTAATGAGAGAAGAATTTTAAAATAAGTAATAGAAAATCTGGAATGTAAAACAACAGAAATTGAATACTGTTAAGACTCAAGATCAAGATTTCAAAATTTTGGTTTAAGCCCATATATTTTCTAAGTATATATGCGATGAAGAAGACATGTTAGAAACCGAGTTATGTTTATCCCAGAAAACATAATTATCTTACCAGCTACTGGGAGGAAAAGAGTAGGGGGGAAAGGGACAGGATCAGGTGTAGGAGGAGATCAAAATGATAGGCAGACTGTCAGGAAATTGAACAGATGTGTAGAGCAATGAGGGATAGGGAACAATAGGTAGCATCCAGAAAGTCCCAGATGCCAGAAAAGCCAGAGGCTCCCAGGAAGCAAAGGGGATGAGATTAGCTGAACTGTCCAACAAAGGGAGGAAGAAACTGTAGAGACAATATCCAGAGGTTAGGGAAGGCCCCCAACTGGGGGATGGGATCTCCAAATTTTAATTCATCTCTAAATATTAACCCAGAATTCCTCCTGTCTAATGATAGTACAGGGAAACAGCGCAGAGCAAAGCCTGAAGGAAAGGCCATCTAGAGACTTCCCCACCTATCCATCCCATGTACAGACATCCAACCCAGACAGTATTGCTGATCTCAAGAAGTGCATGCTGATAGGAACCTGAGAGCTGTCTCTTGAGAGGCTCTCCAAGAGACTGACAAATACAGAGGCAGATGCTTGCAGCCAATTATTGAACTGATTGATGCAGCAAAATGGGACTCAAACTGAGGAGTTAGGGAAAAGACTCAAGGAGGTGAATAGTTTTGCAACCTGCTAGGAAGTACAACAATCTCAACCAACCATACCCCCCAGAGCTCCCAGGGACTATACCAACAACGAAAGGTACACATTGAAGGAACCATGGCACTGGACACATATTTATCAGAGGGTGGCTTTATCTGGCATCGATGGGAGAAGAGACACTTGGTTCTGTGAAGGCTAGATGCCCCAGTGTAAGAGAATGCCAGGACAGTGGGGTGGAAGTGGGTGGGTCAATGGGGAACACCCTCATAGCAGCAGGGGTAGTGGGAATGGGATATGTTTTGCATAGGGGAACCCTGGAAATGAGTTAACATTTGAAATCCAAAAAATAAATTATCCAATTAAAATGAATAAGTAAAAGTAAGAAATTAAATGTTGTTTAAAGAGGGAAAAGCTTTGACCTACATGCAAAACAAAAGAAATTTTGAGAGGAATGGGATATGTTCATGTTGACTTCTCAGCACTTAATGCGTACAGTAGGAAAGATGACAACTGTCCTTTTTTTCAGAAAGACCCTAAGCAAAATGACACAGAGGTAATTGGTGAGCCATAATGAAAACTATCATGTATTCTGGGACAATCTAAAAGTGTTAATGTTTATCACTAAAGGAGTTACCTTTGATTACTGTTGCCAGAAATACTGTCCCATCCTTGCTGGCTGTGTGCTGCCACTTTCACAACTTGAAGACTTCAACTAATGAATTCATACTAGTTATATAAATTGGAGTGCAACTGAAATGAAAAATATTTGCAAGAGTACACCAATACAAAATGAAGAATAAATATAGCACACATAATAATGGTCAATTAAATTAATCAATTAAATTAAACATTTAAATTTCTACTCTGTATGTACTCATGGCAAATTACTTCGCACCATCTATTATTTCTCTCAGGAAGACTCAGAGGATTCTCATTGCTCTTTAACAATTGTGATGACTTGTGTGTAATATGATGTGGCAAAAAACAGGGTACTGCATCATTCTTTCAACGACTCTGAAGAAGAGCATACTTTAGATGTCCCAAGTAGTATAGGTTTTATCTTTGGGATGACTCTCTAAATCCTGTTGAAAAAAATAAAAAGAGTTAAATTGTATTTTTGAGTCCCTCTGTGTTCTGACAGGCCCAAAGTTGGATCAAGATCAAGGGGAGGACCCCAAAACATGACATAAATACTGAGGCTATGGGACATTCAGGAAAATAGACCAATCCTGACTGTCCCTCAATCGAATCAAAAAGCAGCTGAAAGAGTCATCTGCTGATATGTGCACCCAACCAATGAACATGACCTCTCTGATTGAATTAAGGAAAAGCTGGAGGAAGCTGAGGAGGAGGGGAATCCTGTCAGAGGACCAGCGGTCTTAGATAACCTGGACCCCTGTGATCTCTCAAACACTGGATCACCCCTTGGCTGCATATACCAGCTGAGATGGGGCCTCCAACACACATAGAGAAACGGTCTCCTGGGTCTGGGTTCAGTCCGAGAAGACATACCTAACCATCAAGAGACTGGAGTCCCCAGGAAGTTTATAGTTCTGTTGGATTGGGTGCGGTTGGGGCATCCTCTGTGACCCTGGAGGCAGGATGGGGAGGAAGTATGGAATGTAGAACTCTCAGGGAGTTGTGTGGACCAGTGGGGGAATATAATCTGGGGTGAAATTTTTGTAGAGTTTTCCATCAATCTTCTTGTTTCGTTGAAAGGTAGATGTGTGAGCACAGAGGTAACCAAACTTTCAGGCATAACTTCGCTTGAGTCTTTAAAGACAAGAATGAATAATTTTTCCATTATCTATGAGTACCAAAGGTACTTTCTTCCATGAGAATAAATTTTTAATGACAATTTCATTTGTAGTAGGCTGATTTACCTACTATCATATTTTTATTTTATTTTTCCTATTAAATATCTACCATGAAGCGTAGAGCTTCATATTTTCATATCCCTATTCATGAACTACATGTTTCATAAATTTTTTTTTTGGTTTTCTTTTTTTTTATTTTATTTTATTTTTTTTTTTTTTATTATCTTGAGTATTTCTTATATACATTTCAAGTGTTATTCCCTTTCCAGGTTTCCGGACAGACATCACCCTCCCCCCTCCCCTTCCTTGTGGGTGTTCCCCCTCCCAAACCTCCCCCCATTGCCACCCTCCCCGCATAGTCTAGTTCACTGGGGGTTCAGTCTTAGCAGGACCCAGGGCTTCCCCTTCCACTGGTGCTCTTACTAGGATATTCATTGCTACCTATGGGGACAGAGTCCAGGGTCAGTCCATGTATAGTCTTTAGGTAGTGGCTTAGTCCCTGGAAGCTCTGGTTGCTTGACATTGTTGTACTTTTGGGGTCTCGAGCACATTCAAGCTCTTCCAGTTCTTTCTCTGATTCCTTCAACGGGGACCTATTCTCAGTTCAGTGGTTTGCTGCTGGCATTCGCCTCTGTATTTGCTGTATTCTGGCTGTGTCTCTCAGGAGCGATCTACATCCGGCTCCTGTCGGTCTGCACTTCTTTGCTTCATCCATCTTGTCTAATTGGGTGGCTGTATATGTATGGGCCAGCTGTGGGGCAGGCTCTGAATGGGTGTTCCTTCAGTCTCTGTTTTAATCTTTGCCTCTCCCTTCCCTGCCAAGGGTATTCTTTTTCCTCATTTAAAGAAGGAGTGAAGCATTCACATTTTGATCATCCGTCTTGAGTTTCCTTTGTTCTAGGGATCTAGGGTAATTCAAGCATTTGGGCTAATAGCCACTTATCAATGAGTGCATACCATGTATGTCTTTCTGTGATTGGGTTAGCTCACTCAGGATGATATTTTCCAGTTCCAACCATTTGCCTACGAATTTCATAAACTCGTTGTTTTTGATAGCTGAGTAATATTCCATTGTGTAGATGTACCACATTTTCTGTATCCATTCCTCTGTTGAAGGACATCTGGGTTCTTTCTAGGTTCTGACTATTATAAATAAGGCCGCGATGAACATAGTGGAGCACGTGTCTCTTTTATATGTTGAGGCATCTTTTGGGTATATGCCCAAGAGAGGTATGGCTGGATCCTCAGGCAGTTCAATGTCCAATTTTCTGAGGAACCTCCAGACTGATTTCCAGAATGGTTTTACCAGTCTGCAATCCCACCAACAATGGAGGAGTGTTCCTCTTTCTCCACATCCTCGCCAGCATCTGCTGTCACCTGAGTTTTTGATCTTAGCCATTCTCACTGGTGTGAGGTGAAATCTCAGGGTTGTTTTGATTTGCATTTCCCTTATGACTAAAGATGTTGAACATTTCTTTAGGTGTTTCTCAGCCATTCGGCATTCCTCAGCTGTGAATTCTTTGTTCAGCTCTGAACCCCATTTTTTAATAGGGTTATTTGTTTCCCTGCGGTCTAACTTCTTGAGTTCTTTGTATATTTTGGATATAAGGCCTCTATCTGTTATAGGATTGGTAAAGATCTTTTCCCAATCTGTTGGTTGTCGTTTTGTCCTAACCACAGTGTCCTTTGCCTTACAGAAGCTTTGCAGTTTTATGAGATCCCATTTGTCGATTCTTGATCTTAGAGCATAAGCCATTGGTGTTTTGTTCAGGAAATTTTTTCCAGTGCCCATGTGTTCCAGATGCTTCCCTAGTTTTTCTTCTATTAGTTTGAGTGTGTCTGGTTTGATGTGGAGGTCCTTGATCCACTTGGACTTAAGCTTTGTACAGGGTGATAAGCATGGATCGATCTGCATTCTTCTACATGTTGACCTCCAGTTGAACCAGCACCATTTGCTGAAAATGCTATCTTTTTTCCATTGGATGGTTTTGGCTCCTTTGTCAAAAATCAAGTGACCATAGGTGTGTGGGTTCATTTCTGGGTCTTCAATTCTATTCCATTGGTCTATCTGTCTGTCTCTGTACCAATACCATGCAGTTTTTATCACTATTGCTCTGTAATACTGCTTGAGTTCAGGGATAGTGATTCCCCCTGAAGTCCTCTTATTGTTGAGGATAGCTTTAGCTATCCTGGGTTTTTTGTTATTCCAGATGAATTTGCAAATTGTTCTGTCTAACTCTTTGAAGAATTGGATTGGTATTTTGATGGGGATTGCATTGAATCTGTAGATTGCTTTTGGCAAAATGGCCATTTTTACTATATTATTCCTGCCAATCCATGAGCATGGGAGATCTTTCCATCTTCTGAGGTCTTCTTCAATTTCTTTCCTCAGTGTCATGAAGTTCTTATTGTACAGATCTTTTACTTGCTTGGTTAAAGTCACACCGAGGTACTTTATATTATTTGGGTCTATTATGTCAGATAAGGTCATCCTCTGCTACACATGTATCTAGAGCCCTGTTGAACTCCAGATATACTTTTTGGTTGGTGGTTTAGTCTCTGGTAGCTCTGTGTGGTCTACTTAATTCACATTGTTCTTCCTATGGGGATACAATACACTACAGCTACTTCAGTCCTTGCCGTAGCTCTTCCATTGTGGTTCCCAAGCCTCAGTCTGATGATTGGCTGTATCTGCAACTATTTTGCTTAGGTGCTGATAGACTCACTCAGGGAACAGCCATATCATGCTCATGCTTGCAAGTGCTTCTTGACATCAACAGTAGTGTTGGGTTTTGGTATCTGCAGACGGAACGGATCCCTCGATATGGCGGTCTCTGGATGACCTTTTTTTCAGGTTCTGTTCTATTTTTTTGGTCCCTGTCTTTCCTTTTGGCAGGAATATTTCTGAATTAAAATTTTTGAGATGAGAGTGTGGCCCCATCCCTCATCTAGGGGTTCTGCTTATTTACTGCAGGTGTTCTCTTCAGGTTCTATCATTCCTTTGTGGGTTATTTTTGCTAAAGTCATCCCTGTTTGGTCCTGGGAGCCTCTTGTTTTACTGGCATCTGGGAATTCTTATTAGTTATACTCAGTTCCACAGTCCCCACTGCTAATTCCTGACCTTCTGTATTTCTCTTCTATCCCTTCCAATACCTGATCTTGTCCCTCTTTTTCCCTCTCCCTCCTCACTTCCTTCCAGGTCCCTCCCTTCCTCTATCTCCTGTAATTATGTTGTTCTCTCTCCCATGTATGATCGATGCATCCACATTTTGGGGTTCTGAATTCTTAACCTAAATGTTCCTCAACACTGAGCCCATAAACAACTGAATGCATATTGAAAATATGGTACATTTACACAATGAAATGTAACTCACTTCTTGAAATAATGAAAAGATGGCACTCTTACTAAAGTGGATAGAACTAGAAAAAAGTCATCGTGACTGAGAAAAAACATCCTGAGTGAGGTACTCAGAACCCCATAGAAAAATTTAGGATGTGATCACTTAACACTGCTTGTTGGGTTTTAATCTAAGAATCCTTAAATTCTCAGTGGTAAGATATGGAGTAAGGAACTAGAAAGGATGGAAGGTTTTCCTGAATAACTAAAAAGTATAATTAAATCTGGAGATATTTGATGTAATATAATATTGGAACAGTAATATTAAATATAGAAATGGATGAAAGTAGGGTAGAGGAAGACAGAATCTGTGGACCATCTGAAGAATGTTATAGAAAAGTACTACAGTAGAGGCACCTCAATATGTAATATGTAAATGGAATATTCTTAATACAACAGCAAAACATGGTGAGAGTACAACCTTACTGCCTTCTCTTACAACCAAAACCCCTCCAGTACCATATATGGGGTACATGTAATTGAGTTTTGATGACTGAGATCTCAGAGAAACTCTCAGTATGTATTGGTTGCTTTACAAAAACTGATAGCAAAGCCATATTGATGGAACCACACTTACCTACCTCATTGCACATGAAGACGTTTCAGTTGGTGACTAACTGGGAATATTCCCCCTTCTAGATAGTGTTCATGGATTGGAAAATTTATTCATACTTCCTAAGGAGAAAAGCACAGAGGAACATAGCTGAAATCCTTCAGTTTACAATGGTGAGCTCTCAACAGTGTACACGGGTGCAATAGTGGTACAAATATGGTGAGAGTAACAGTTATTTGATTGGATTCAATGCCCAGACCATGAGAGATATTTCTTACATTGCTCATATGCTCAAGGAAAGGGATAATATGTAGATTGTGGACTAAGGGACAAACCAAACACCGTTTCTGTTTTTGTTTTGTTTTGTTTTTTCAACAAAAGAAATGTGGAAATTTAAAGAATTCTAGTGACATTCTGTTATTCCGTTTAATAAGTATATTGCTCAGCCATGATCTCAGAAGCTACTATCTGTTATAGTTGGGAACAAAGGCAGAGCCACATACCTGAACATTGTGTAGAGAGTAAAAGAGATTTAATTACTCAATCATAAATGAAAATTCTCTATCTATACTCTCCCTTCACATCTCATGAATCTTTGTGTTGGGAGAAATCTAAGAGCCAGTGGGGATGGAAAGAATGTCTTCCAGATGTAATAGACCTAACTACCTCATGCATAATCACATATAGATTATGGCAAAATGCATGTGATTTGCATAGAGTAAAGTGGATTAGCCCCCCACTACTGAGAGAAAAAAATAAACATGGTCTCCCATCTCTAACCATGAAGCTATTTCCAATATACAAATGTTTATAAGGAGAAATTAATTTAATATGGTTGAGTCTCACTGATTATAGAAATCACATTCATGGAAGGTGTTATTCAAAGTAGTAGACAGCCAAATCTTATGAACCCAATGGTAGCTTGATTCCTAATGCTGTATCTCTCAACATAAAACCATATATAACTGTAAAAAGGAGAAAGTCTGCCCCAGCAGATTTCATGATAAGATTATGATCTATACACACAATAAACTGATTACTGGACATAGAGAATTCAACTTTGAGCTGTTCAGGAAAGTTTCTCTGGTGGTTTTCATTCATAATGCCAGTAAACACTATTCAGGTTCCTTTAAGAAAAAATGTTGGTTTCCCTATCCATTAATAAACTTTATATGCTACAATAATTACTGGCCTGGTAAAATGCACTAAAATTTCAATTGTGCAAAGTGTATTTTGTGCTTAACTAACCCTATTATTAATTAGAACTGACGCCACTTCCACAGGAGAGAGTTCAGGAATGATGCTACAAAATGGTCAATACACTTGGCCAGGGAACTTAAAGATCCTAGCAGAGAACACACTAATGTTGTTTTTCTAAATCTCCATTCTGTAAAATTCCCCTTTAAATATTTCTATTATGTCCTTTGGTATGTGTTGCTAATTATTTCAGTAGATAACAATTTTATTACTATTGTTTTGGTTTGCACATTGATAAATAACTACATAAAGGACTGTGAATAAGCAACAGTCAGTACTCAGACACAGTTGGGAATTCTAAAACTTCCCATATTGGGTAAAATCTAGAGGACAGGAATGAATGATATGGGATGTCTCTATAAAAGACCTGACTGTTGTCAACACGGCTTCCTACAGTTAGGGTTACAAGTGTACCCCACACAAGATTGAGTACAAATTCAAGAAAGGAAGAGGAGGGCTTCTCAATATTCCAACTCTATCTGCACACAGTCTAACTAACATAGATGGCAAATAGGGTAGCAAGTGTCCTGTTTCCTTAGAAATGTGGTCACTGGTAAGGATAAACATAACATATTTCAGAAAAATAAAACAACATACAACAAATTCAGAGGGAGAATCATGTCAAATGGAGAGAAACTCAAAACATTTTCATTACAATCAGGAACAAGATGAGGAAGTTTATTCTTCCTGTCTTAGTCAGCATAGTATTAGGAGACTCCTTTGAATATGATATGATTTTATGCATAAAAGTTACTAAATGTGGCATCAGGAACCTGACAATTCTGATACTTACATTCAGCAATGTAGCAGTATAAAAAATTTATGAAAATTCATGTCCTGAAATAACAAATATTTTGAGGAACAAACCGTAGAATTATATATTATACATAATATATAACAACATGTTATGTAAAATATTACATATGTATATATTTGAATATCCAAAGTTCAGGAGAAATTGGCATTCCAGATTTCAAATTGTACTATGTAATAGCTACAGCAATAAAAACTGTATTGAATGGTGCTACTCTGCTTTTTCTGTATTAATTAACCACTTTAGAAACAATAACCTTAGACTGTTGTTGGCTTGGATCAACATAGGCTTGCATTTTAGAAATATTTTTAAATTATTAAACCCAAACAACATTTTCAAATAAGAAACAGAATACAATGAGTAAAAAAAAAATAGGACATGCCTCTGAGCAAATCTGTGTCTCAAAGCCTATTATTAGTCTGCATTGATTCGACTGTACATATATTAGACCATTCAGTTTAGTGTTTTTATGGCATACTTGTGTGTGCTAACAATTGGGTCTCTGATCCTTGTGCCTGCTCCTTTTCCTTCTTTTTGATTGCCTTGTCCACCATCAATATGATGTTCTTTGTTTATCTTATTATATTTTATTTTGTTAACGTTTGGTTGTTATCCCTTGGGTGTTCTTTTCCTCATGAGAGTCAGAAACGGAACAAATCTGGAAGGGACAGGAGGTGGGGAGAATGTGGGAAGAGTTAAAAAAATAAAGAAAACTGTGATCATGATATAAATACAAAGATTAAGAATGGAAATGAAAAACTGGGACAAAAATCAATTTTCAGTAAAAAAAATCATTTTATAATGATAAACACAATACAATTCCAAAAAGACCAAAAAGCATACAAAACAAAGAGAAATAAAAGCAAAGACATAACCTTGTGGATTTAACTGATGGAACATGGCCAACGTCTCCCAAACCAAACCCCCCAAAACAACCCAAAAACAAATCTGCATCCTATTTTGCATATCTTATAAATTTCATCCATATCACCGGATCAAAGCAATGTACAGATTACATATCCAAGAAAGTTCTTTCTAATCCACCAGTTTATTGTTGAATCTGGGAAAGATTAAAAAATAAAAACGTATTAACAAATAACATATACCTAAAGACACTATAGTATTGTCATGACATTCAAACTAGATCACCTTTTGAGATCACAGAAGAAAAAGGTTTATTATCCTGTACCAGTCTATACAGTGTATGTGAGTATGTGTCTGTTTTTGTGCATAGATAGATAGATAGATACAGAGATACAGAGATACAGAGATACAGAGATTGATAGATAGATGTTTGTATATATAAATATATAATATAAATATATATATGTATATATATATATATATATATATATATATATATATATATATATATATATATATGGAAGATCCAGCACGTTTCCACATGGTTGCAGCTCACACACCCGAATATACTCTGCCCACTATTCTTTCTTATAGCCATTTTGGAATCTTCTTTCCTTTATTATAATTATCATAACATCAAAACTCATTCTTACCTGATGACCCTAACTATTCAGAAATTTGGAGGTGCAAACCACATGATCTATTGTATGTTTTCCCTCTGATGATAATCTATATGATAACTCTCAAATGTTTTTAATCCCTTCATAATTTACAGTTTATGGCAGATACCAAGATAGAACTGTAACTTCCTTTATGGGTGTAATTTTTATGCAAAATCCATATGCGAACTTAAATGTTCTTTTTATTTTCCTCATCACCATTACTCCCACACACAAATAATCCACAATTCTGTCAGCTCTTTGAAATGCTAATATTCACCCTGTAAGAAATCTGAGCTGAAGTGACAGGGCAGATTGACAGCTCAAAGGGAGGGGCACTGCAGCAAACACAACACAAGACAGAACAAAGGAAGCCAGGTCCTGATCTGATAGGTTTCTGATCTGACTGTTCAGAGTCAAAAACTGAGATCTATAGAATAATCTATCCAAACAAATTTGCAATATTTAGTGTGAAAAAAATCATCTCTACCTATTAAACAAATTATGGGGCTTTGACGGAGCTGACCTTGTTTGCTGCATTGCCTTGCAGACCATTCTTAGGGTCGTTAAAACAGGCATCCTTGGCTTCCTCTTCTCTGAATAGAACCTGCTGCACTGACTTAAGTAATCACACTATCCCCCGCCCCTTGTCTGTGCTAGTGAGCTGGCATAATCCTCCAATCACGCATGCGTGCATGGTTGCCAGGCTGCAGAGATACAAAATCTTTTCTAAAGCTAATGACACAAGGTAGGGCACCATAGCTTTAAGCTGTCCCATTGCTAGTATGAAAGTGGGGGCACTTCCTAAACCCCTGTATAAATTGGTCAGGGATAAATTCAAAGTGCTTTCTGGTCAATAATGACTACAGAGTATTGAATTATATTCACATTTACATCTGTATACAAAGGGAAAAAGAGAGTGCTTAGGAAAACGTAACAAAATTAGGGAATGTACAAAAGCACTAGATACTTGTAATATCAGGAGAAATCATTGAAGAAAAGAAGATGCTACTTTAACAACATTCTGCATTAGCCAGGTTTTACTTGATTAGGTGGATTATTAAAGTTTCCTTTGTGTTCATGTAAATGAAGCACTTATCATTAACATAACATTTGCTATTTACTAAAAGCATTAGTTTGTCATTCTATGATGATTTTTTCTTCTGTTTTAAAAATTGTTGCTATGAGATACTTCCTTATTTGTTTGTATTTTAGATAGGATCTTACTGATTAGATTTTGCTGGACTGGAAACTCACTTGTAGACCGGGCTGGCTTTTATTTCATAGATTTATTAACTTTTGACATGGAAGCGCTACAAGTAAACTCAATGGCACTACAATTATCTAGATTTTATTAATGTCAAATATATATATATATATATATATTCTCTCTCTTTCTCTCTCTCTCTCTCCCTCTCTCTCTCTGTCTCTCCCCCCCTCTTTTTGTGTGTGTCTTTTTTTCTGAGAAATAATTTTGCAGAGCAGTATTAGTTTTTATAAGCAGAATCATCCCTCAGCATCACTATTCAACTTTAAAAGTTGGTGATTCTGATGCCCAATGAATATGCAACGAAAGTACAAATAAAAATGTAGAAAAGCACCTGAATGTTAATGATTGTACATTCAATAAGTTTTTCAATAACTGTAAATATAATATTGACTTAGTAATTTCCTTTTCTGCAAGACAAAGTGTACATGGGAAAAGGAAATGCATAAGGAACTAATAAATGTGCTTTGAATTTGGACAATCAACACTCTGTACTATAATCAAGGAAGGAAAACATTTGCAAAAATGAAAAGATGATTTTAAAGGAATATGGGAATACTCAGCTTCCTATTCCATAGCAAAGGAATCTATCAGAAGGTATCCCTGTGTGACTAACTTTGGTTCAATATAGGACTGAGCAGATAAATATGGCAATATATAAATTCATATCATAATGAGAGAAAGGGATGACCACTCTTAAACAGGCTGGGCTACTGCAGATCAGACCCTCTGAATCTTCTCTCAATGATGGAGATGTTTAAAGGTTGCTGAAAAAACACTTTTGCAATCATGATTTTAAAGATACCTTTCAAATATCAATTTCAATTAGTAAAAATGCCTGTGAAATTACAATGCTGTTGTCTTGTGTTTATCAAAATTGTCAGAGGATACTTGGTAGCAAGTGTGCCATAAGTTATAGTAATTTATTATTTATAAAGGCAAAGTTTGCATCAATCACTTGTTTTCTGGCCAGGAAGATGCTGTGCAGAATAGACTGTAATTAAATATACAGTGTTCCATCTTTATCTGCCATTTGCCAGGTTAAAAAAACGAATTTATATAAAGGAAGTTCTGTCTTCCAGATTGTATACAATAAACACAAATGGCAAGAGTAATAGAGGGTTTTCTAAACAAGAAAATGAATCCCAATTTTTTTTGCATCTATACTTTTACTCTGTGTCAAAGTGTGATTAGGACACTGAAAACACTGAAAGATATTCCCGTGTTTTATATTATTATTGTGTGTGTGCTGTGTATTTATTTATTTATTTATTTATTTATTTTTATTGGATTTTTTAAATTTATATTTCAAATGTTATTCCCTTTCCCAATTTCACAGACATATGCCTGCTATTCCATCCCACTCCCCTTCTTCTATAAGGGTGTTCTCCCCATCCACCACCTTCTGCCTTCACCCCAACATTCCCCTATAATGGGGGTCCAACCTTGGCAAGAGCAAAGGTTTCTCCTTCCATTGGTGCCCAACAAAGCCTTTCTTTGCTACTTGCGCAGTTGGAGCCATGGGTCACTTCATGTACAGTCTTTGGGTAGTGGTTTAGTCCCTGGGAGCTCTGATTTTTTGTTCTTATGGAGTTATAATCCCTTTACGTTCTTTCAATCCTTTCTCTATTTCCTCCAACGAGGGTCTTTCAGTTGCTGCTCTGAACTCTGTGTCTGTATCCCCTCCTATGATTATTTTTGTTCCCCCTTTTATGAAGCAGTGCAGAAGAAACTCACATTTTATGAGCTTTTCATTGTCTCTGATTAGTTGAGTCCTCCTTTTTCTCCTCTGTCTCCTCCTCCTTTTCGCCTTTATTAATTTATGTTTATGTTTATACCCCTTTTAATTTTTGGAACTTGAGTGACAGTATCTCATTCTTTAGAATAGATTGGGATCAATTTTGTGGTAAACATTTTTCTTCTTTCTCTTGAATGATTTGATTAATATGTAAGCCATTGTATCTTGAATGCTTTTAATTTGATTTAACAACGTGAATTTTGCTCTGATCATTAATTATTTTTAGTTACTATTAGATTTTTTTTTTGCGAAAAAGAGCAGTCATGTTGGCACATGCCCTTATATCTAACAACTAAGAGGCATAGGCAGAGAGTCTACTCTGAGTTTACTTACAGCAAGAAATACATGTTAGAATTTGTTTGTAACAACAACAAAAATATATTAATAAAATTCAAATTTTAGTAGCAAAATATTATATCTTCTCTTTTTATATCTCTAGTGGTAAGCAGCAGGTTGCTAAATTATATCTCAAACCACAGAGAGGAAGCAGACAGACTTCATGAGTTTTTTCAAAGAGAGAAAGGCATCCCTAGGGTTATGTTTTTTGAACAATGCTGCATCTGGTAACCTTCCAGAGCCATCAACTAGGAGCAAATGTTTAAAATTTAGGAAACAATAGTGGACATCTCATTCAAACTAGTGCATTCTACTCCTTGTCACCACAATCTCAAACCAATTTATAGTAAAAACATATACTATACAAATGTAAAAGGCGACAATATTTTTCACAGAATGAAAACTCCTTAAAAGCTTAAAGTGTCTTTTCAGCCTCAAGTCAATACCTTCAATGTTGCCCTTGTAATATCCATACAATTATGTCAAGCATATATTAATTTTTATCTAAAATGAACTTAGACTGTTCTAAGAAATCGTTAAGATGATCTTGAGTTTCATATTTTTCTGACCCTACCTCCTGGTTGCTGTTGTTCCTTGTGTGTATAGTATATCTGCATTTGTGATGAATGTCAAATTCAAATCTGCTTAAGTCAGGCAAGTATACTAGCAAAGGTTGAATATCAAACATAAATGTCCTTGGATCAAAAAGTTCCACAGCATTTCCATTTCCAAATATTTTACCATCTAAATTCTCTATAAAACTCTAAAGTCTCATTTTGAAAAGGGGGCTCCTTTAAAAAGGTACTTTCTTATCTCACGAGGGACGAAGCAAGCAACCATGTGAACAGCGAAAAATCAAACCACAATGGTGTTAATAACTCAACATCTTAATAATGGTGATCCACTTACAATTTTCTGGTATTTTGAAAGGGTCTGGGTAACATCTCTGAGTCTGCCCTTTGTTGCATATATGCAATTGTTCTAGGCTATGACTGACTTGACACTATGGATGCTACTGATCTTGCTGGTCATCCTATTTACTTGCATGTCCCCACAATGTGGGGTACCTTGCAGCAACTGGGCTGCACTTTATCCAGTAAACTTATCTATCATGTTTTCAAGAGACCCATCTCTTCTACACACTGACAAGCCTCAGCTGTTGTCCATGATGTCTCATTGCTTTCATAACTAGTGCCACTTGGGTGAATCTAGTTCCTAGAGTGTATCAGAATTATGACCTCTTCATTTTTGGAACACAGTTTCTGCATGCTGACCTGAGGCATGATTTTTCTAGAGACTTCACATCTATGATGCTGGTGTCTTCTTTATAACAACTGAATGATTGTTTAAAGTAAGATGGCCAGCATTTATTTCCCAGCCAAGTTATAGTTTCCTTCCCTTTTAGTGGCTCTGTTATTGAAATTTCTGAATTGAAATCTCTTCCAGGACATTCAAGAAACAGGGCAACTGTGGAAGATCCTGCCTAAAAGATTGAATGTAAAATAATGCATGCTCTTCTTAATATCTCTTTTTATATTTAGTGTAATGAAATAGAAATAAGAAGGGATATATATATATATATATATATATATATATATATATAGAGAGAGAGAGAGAGAGAGAGAGAGAGAGATTCAAACTGATTCAAAACTGATGGTGAGGATGGACTCAAAGTATCCTGGAAACAAAGAAACAGCAAAACTGTTTTGTGATCAAGAACCCTGGATGGAAAATGAGATTCAACGTTATAGTCCCAAAGGAGGAGCTATTACCTTCATGGATGCAGGGAAATGTAAGTCTGTATAAGTAATTGAATAAAGACCATGGCTGAGAACTGTTCCCCTGTGCTTAGGCAGGTTTAATGATCAAGATATCAGGTAAATATTACCTTGAAAAATTCGGTGTGAAGGATTGTGTGAGATTGAGACAGAGGGCAGAAATGGAAAGAAGAATGGGCATCTGAGAACTTAGTAAAAAGTTATTTTTGATAGAGCTCTTTGCCAGATGATAATGAAACAGAAAATGCTACAGAAGTGCTACACAGAGCAGTAACTTGAGTATTTCTTATTTACATTTCGAGTGTTATTTCCTTTCCCGGTTTATGGGCCAACATCCTCCTAACCCCTCCCACTCCCCTTCTTTATGGGTGTTCCCCTCCCCATCCTCCTCCCATTGCCGCCCTCCCCCCAACAATCACATTCACTAGGGGTTCAGTCTTAGCAGGACCAAGGGCTTCCCCTTACACTGGTGATCTTACTAGGATATTCAATGCTACCTATGAGGTCAGAGTCCAGGGTCAGTCCATGTATAGTTTTTAGGTAGTGGCTTAGTCCCTGGAAGCTCTGGTTGCTTGGCATTGTTGTTCATATGGGGTCTTGAGCCCCTTCAAGCTTTCCAGTTCTTTCTCTGTTTCCTTCAACGAGGGTCCTTTTCTTAGTTCAGTGGTTTGCTGCTGGTATTTGCCTCTGTATTTGCTGTATTCTCGCTTACACAGAGCAGTTTAAGGAGATTCTAAGCCTATTCTTCTAATACCACTAAGGTGCTTGGTGCTTCAAAGACAGGGGAGGCTGCTTTTAGATGACTATTTCACTATCAGTGAATAGCACTATGTCAGGAGCATGAACTCTATCCTTTATCTATTTTATTCTCAGCTTGTACTTCAATGAAGTGAGGGCCAAGTCAATGCCCTTAAAGGATAAGATCAACATTCCAATTAAGGCATACAATATCAGTGTTGGCCCTTTCTAGCTCAGCTGGATTGCAATAGCCCTGTGCAATGTCAAAAATGTGATTCCCAATTACAATGTACAGGAAAGGGTACTTTCTTCACCATCTGAAGAAACATCAACTAATAACCTAAATCTGTCCAGCCTTATGTCAAAGATGAAGATAAAGTACAATCAATAAAGAAGCATCTATGAAATATGATGGCAATATAATTTTTGCATTTATTAGCTATTTTGTTAGCAGGTTGTATAAAAATATTATTCAAAAAAATCTTAGAATTTCCATACCGCTCCTCACCAGGTATGCTCATGGAAAAACAAAAGAAAACAAAATAAAATAATTAATCCTTTGTGCTGTTTTTCTGGAAAGAGGACATTCATCAAATGCACTGAATCATGCTTGCCTTGAAATCAAAGTACATCAAAGTCAGTGCATTAATAATGGGCCGTCTAGGCCATCTGTTGAATCCTCTCCTCAGCCAACCAATAGAATAGTTCTGTAAAAAAATTTCAACCTGCATCATAAAATCCAGAATATCCACTGAATGAGTATATATTAATGAACCATCAGACTATAGTTTATTATGCTTTTCAAAAGTATTTTATTTCCTTAAAACACAGAATCATACTTATTCCCCAAATGTCTATTTTTATGAATTAGGAAATACCAGACATTTTATACAGCATAATACAATTCCTCATAAGTGAAACCTATATACCTCCTATATGTGAGGTTACAGGGAGATGGTTATTTTACTAGTATGTAAGCAAGGACTGTTTGTCAAGGAATATCGGAAGGACCTTCTTCACTCTATTACTTATACTATGCTTCAGTGAAAACCATTGCTGTTTCCAAAAATCAAACAAAATTAATTCTTGAGGCAAAATTGGAATGACCCAAATAGCAGGGGGTCATGTATAATCAGGCACTCTTCTGTCACATAAACATATTATTAAATCATATAGAGATATTTTTTGACATTGCTCAAAGTTAAAAGTTGTGGAATGACAAGACATCCCAAAATGGTCATCAGTTTGGCTGGCAAGAATTTTTCAAGTAGATGGTATTTCCATTTAAAGTATGCCCACTGAACTTAACCAGTCCCACACCTCCCTGCACTCAAATTCCTGTGAGAGTGAGAGCTGGACTCTCAGAAGTGTGGAATATTCTGAGAGTTCTAAGGTGACTGTCACCTATGCTCACATTCCTGGCCCAAGAATAGCCCTCTTATTGCCCTAAGCGCTCTCACATGAGACTTCCAATTTCTATGTGCACCAAGAACCAAAAACCAGTCATCAGGAGCAATTATACATCTGAGAACAGAGGTAAGATCAATTAATTTTTCTACTCAAGCAACTGGCCTGGTGAACTTAGGACACAGGAAGGCAGAAGTCTGGGACATGACACTTCCGGTTTCTGGCTGTGCCCACAACTAAACCAATCCCACAGCTCTCTGCACCCAAACTTAAGTTGAGTGGAGACAGCTGGGCTCTGAGAAGTTGAGAAAATCTTCAGAGCTCAAGGGAGACTGCCATTTCGGGAGACATTCCTAGCCAAGAGGAACCAGCCTAGTACTCTCTGAATACAGGAATATAGGGGCCATCAGCAGCAGCATTCTTCTGGTTTTTGCCTGTTCTTAGAACTGAAATGACCTGGTCTCACAGATCCCTTCATCCAAATCCCATGGGAGAAAGAGCTGGACACTCAGAAGTGCAGACAATCCTGAGATTTCAGAGAAGACAACTATTTCTTCACACATTCCTTACCCAAGAGGAATGCCCAGTGCCCTCTCTGGTCTCTGGTCACAGGGACCTAGGAGCAGTGAGGGGAAGGAACCTTCTAATGTCTGCCTGTGCCAAGATTTGGAAGCCAGTCTCCAGAGCACCTACACACCTGAGAGCAGAGGTAAAACCAGGATTTCTACTCCAGTGACCCACCTGGTAGGTTCAGGTCACACAAATACAGAAGCAGCTTTCTGTTCCCAGATCTAGCTGAAAGAAAACAGGTCTATAGCAGTGCTTACACATGGACATACAGAGGTTCAAGCCACTGTTAGACACAGCAAGACAAGCTAACACCAGAGAAAACCTGAATGTGAGAGGGAAGCACGGAAACCTAAACAATAGAAATCAAGCAATCATCAGGGCCCAGTTCTCCCACCAAAGCAAGTAATGGATATCCAAACACACCAGAAAATCAAGATTTGCCTTTAAAAATCACATCTCATGAGGATGATCGAAGTCTTTAAGAAGGACATAAATAACTCCCTTAAAGACTTAAAGGACAACACAGATAACAAAAGTAGGAGCCCTAAAAGAGGAAACACAAAAATCCCTTAAGAATTACAGGGAAACACAACCAAACCTGTGAAGGAATTGAACAAAGCAATCCAATATTTAAAAATGGAAATAAAAACAATAACGAAATCACAAAGGGGGACAAGCCTGGACATAGAAAACCAAGAAAGGAGATCAGGAGTCAAGATGCAGGCATCCTCGACAGAATACAACATATAGAAAAGAAAATCTCATGGACAGAAAATATGATAGAAAACATTGACAAAAGAATCACAGATAATGAAAAACATAAAAAAAGGCCTGACCCAAAACATCCAAGAATGGCACGAAGCAATGGAAGAACAAGGTATAGAAGAGATTGAAGAATCCCAAATTAATGGGCAAGTAAGTATCTTCAACAAAATTATAGAAGAAAACCTAACTAAAGTGGTGTCCAGAAACATACAAGAAGCCTACAGAACTCCAAATATATTGGAAGAGAAAAGAACTTTCTCGTGTCAAGCATAAAATGCACAAAACAATGAAATAATATTAAAGCAGTAAGGGAAAAAGGTCAAGAAACATATGGAGGGAAACCTATCAGAATTATACCAGACTTATCGATAACTAGGGTAAGAAAGAAAATAAAGAAATTGAAGACTCTTTTAGAATTTAATGAAAATGAAGGCAAAATATACCTAAACTTATGGGACACAATGAAAGTTGTGTTTATAGTAAGACTCATAGCTCTGAGTGCCTCCAAAAATAAATACAAGACAGCATGCATTAGCAGCATGGCAGCACACATAAAAACTCTAGAACCAAAAAAAGGCAAATTAACCGAAGACTAGAAGAGGGCAAGAAATAAACTCAGGGATGAAATCAACCAAGTAGAAACAAAGAAAGTAGCCAAGAATCAACAAAATCTGGAGCTGGTTCTTCTAAAAAATCAACAAAATAGATAAAACCTTAGCCAGACTAGCCAGAGGGCACTGAGAGTATATCCAAATTAACAAAATCAGAAATGAAAAGGGAGACACAACATCAGAATCTGAGGAAATTAAAAAAAATCAGATCCTACTATAGAAGCCTATAATCAGCAAAACTGGAAACTCTGTAGGAAATGGGCAATTTTCTAGATAGATACTAGGTACCAAACTTAGATCAGGATCAGATATCCTTTGAAACAATTCCATAACTCCTAAAGAAATAGAAGCAGTTATTAAATGTCTCCTAACCAAAAAGAGTACAGGACCAGATGGATTTAGTGAAGAATTCTATCAGAACTTTATAGGAGAAGTCATACCAATACTGTCCAAATTATTCCACAAAATAGAAACAGAAGGATCACTACCCAATTCCTTCTCTGAAGCCAGAATTATGATTATACCATACCCCACATAGACCCAAAAGAGAAATAGAACTTCAGACCAATTTCACTTATGAGTATTGACACAAACATACTTCAAACTATCTTCAACAATAAAAGAATCACCATCCCTGACCTCAAGGTGATTTACATAGCAACAGTGATAAAAACTGCATCATATTGTAACAGAGACAGGCAGGTAGATAAATGGAATAGAATCGAAGACCCAGGTCACTTGATCGTTGACAACGGAGCTAAAAACATCCCATGGAAAAAAGAGCATTTTCAACAAACGGTGCTAATTCAACTGGAGATCAGGATACAGAAGGACACAAATCAACCTATTCTTATCACTCTGTGCAAATCTGAAGTCCAAGGGTATCAAGGACCTCTATATCAAACCCGATACACTCAAACTAATAGCAGAAAAAGTATATAAGTTTCTTGAACACATGGGGACTGGGGAGAATTTTTCAAACAAAACACCAATGGCTTATGCTCTACTATCAAGAATCCACAAATGGCACCTCATAAAACTTCAAAGTTTCTGTAAGGCAAAGGACACTGTTATTAGGACAAAACGGTACCCAACAGATTTGGAAAACATCTTTATCAATCCTACAACCAATAAAGGGTTAATATCCCAAATATATAAAGTACTCAAGAAGTTAGACTCCAGAGAGCCAAATATTCCTGTTAAATATGGGATACAGAGTGTTAGGGATTTAGCTCAGTGGTAGAGCGCTTGCCTAGCAAGTGCAAGACCCTGGGTTCGGTGCCCAGCTCCAAAAAAAAAAAAAAATGGGATACAGAGCTAAACCAAAAATTCTCAAGTGAGGAATATCAAATGGTTGAGAAGCACCTAACAGACTGTTCAGCATCCTTAGTCATCAGGGAAATGCAAATAAAACAAAAACAAAAACAAAAAAACAGAATCCCACCTCACACCAGTCAGACTGGTTAAGATCAAAACTCAGGTGACAACATGTGCTGCCAATGATGTGAAGAAAGAGGAACACTAGTCCATTTTGGTGGGATTGCAAACTGGTGCAAACTTGGACAATCAGTCTGAAGGTTCCTCAGAAAATTGCAATACCTGAGGACCCAGTATACCCCTCCTGGGCATATGTGGAAATGGTGCTCCAATGTACAACAACGACACATGCACCACTGTGTTCTAGCAGCCTTATTTATAACAGACAGAAGCTGGATAGAACCCAGTTGCCCTTCAACAAATGAATGAATACAGAAAATATGGTACTTCTACACAATGGAATGCTACTGAGCTATCAAAAATATGACTCCATGTAATTCACAGGCAAAGAGATGGAATTAGATAATATCATCCCCAGTGAGGTACCTCATTCATAAAAATAATTTAAAAAAATCCCAAAAAACAAACAAAAAACAAACAAAAACCAGACAGAATATGGACTCACTGACAAATGGATATTAGCTCTAAAACTCAGATTAACAAGATAAAATCCACATACCACATTAAATTCAAGAAAATAGATGAGTAAAGTTTGGATGCTTCAGGCCTTCTTAAATAGGGGGAATAAAAATATTCATAGGAGTTGACATGGAGATAAAGTTTGCAGCAGAGACTGAAGTATTGGCCATTCAGAGCCTGCCCCACCTGGGGATTCAGCCCATATACATATATCTACCAAAACCACACAATATTGCTGATGCCAAAAAATGCATGCTGACAGGAACTTGGTGTAGCCGTCTCCGAAAATGCTCTGCTAGAGCATGACAAATTCAGAGGCAAATGCTCTCAGGCAACCAATGAACTGAGAATGGGGTCCACATTGAAGGAGTTGAAGACAGGATTGAAGGAGCTGAAGTGGTTTGCACCCCATAAGAAGAACAATACAAAACAACCAGAGCTCCCAGTAACAAAACCACCATACAGAGTACACATGGATACACCCATGCCCCCAGCTGCATATGTAGCAGCAGATAGCCTTTTTGGGCATGGATGGGTTGAGAAGTCCTTGGTCCTTCTATGGCTGTACCCCTCAGTGTAGATGAATATCAGGGCCAGGAAGTTAGAATGGGTGGGTGCTTTGATAGGTGAATGCCCTCATCTAAGAAGGGGGAAGGATATGAGTTAGGTGGGGTTATGAATAGGAAACTGGGAAAGGGGATAAAATTTGAAATGCAAATATCACATAATAATATCCAATAAAAAAGCTTTAAGGGGAAAATTATGCAAATTTCAAAGACAATTGTTTTGGAAGAGTATTTTATTATTTGCTACTGTATATAAGTGTTTGAAAATTTTTTATGGAGCACATGTCTAAAGAGTATAGGAGAGTGAGTTCTCAGCTCCCCAATGACTTGAATCACAAATCATGGGAAGCAGACATATAGGTGTTATTAATTGAACATAGTTTCTCTGAAGGTGTAATTAGTAATTTTAAATGTTGAGAAATTCTTTGGGGGAAAGGGAGTTATTGTAATAATGCTCTGTCACATTCCTCCTCTATCCAACCACTTTGTTTTTATGAGCATGCCTCTCCACACATTCAACCACTTCTGCCTCACCAATCTATCCTTATCCTATGTTGGGACATCAAGACTCCACAGTACCGAGGGCCTTTCCTCATGTTGATGTTAGATAAGACCATCCTCTGCTACACATGTATATAGAGCCCTGTGGACCTCCAGGTATACTCTTTGGTTGGCAGTTTATTCTCTGGTAGCTCTGGGTGGTCTCTTTAATAAACATTGTTCTTTCTATGGTGTTGCAGTCGCCCTCAGCTCCTTCAGTCCTTCCCCTAGCTATTCCATTGGGGTCTCCAAAGCACAGTCTGATGATTGGCTGTGCATCTATTTTGCTGAGATGCTGATAGAACCACTCAGAGAACAGCTATATCAGGCTTCTGTCAGCAAGTGCTTCTTGAAATCAGCAGTAGGGTTGGGGTTTGATATCTGCAGATGGAATGGATCCCTAGATAGGGCAGACTCTGGATGGCCTTTCCTTTAGGTTCTTTTCCATTTTTCCCTCTCTTTCCTTTTTTTTTTTTTTTTTGGTTCTTTTTTTTTCGGAGCTGGGGACCGAACCCAGGGCCTTGCGCTTCCTAGGTAAGCGCTCTACCACTGAGCTAAATCCCCAGCCCCACCTCTTTTTCCTTTTATCAGGAACATTTCTGGATTAAAATTTTTGAGATGGGTGGGTGGCCCAATCCCTCAACTAGGGATGCCTACCTCCTGGAGGTGGTGTCTAAGGTTCTATCTCCCCTGTGTAGGGGATTTCTGATAATGAAATCCCTATTTGGTCCTGGAAGCCTCTTGTTTCCCTGGTATCTGGGGATTTTTAGTAGCTATCCCCAGTTCTGCAGTCCCCTCTGCTAATCATTTCTATTCGGTTTCCTAACCATCTGCATTTCTCTTCTATCCCTTCCAATAACTGATTTTGTTCCATCTTTTCCCTCTCCCTCCACTCTTCCTTCCAGGTCCCTTCCTTCCTCTATCTACTGTGACAATTTTCTTCTCTGTTCTTTGTAAGATTGAAGCATCCACATTTTGGTCTTCCTTCTTTTTTACCCAGATATCCTCAACACTGTGTCCATAAACCATTGAATGAATAATGAAAATATCGTACATTTATACAATGAAATGTAACTTACTTCATGAACTGATAAAGTCATTGAACTCTTACTTAAGTGGATAGAACTAGAAAAAAGTCATCCTGAGTGAGAAAAATCATGCTGAGTGAGCTACTCAGAACCAAAAGAAAAATTTAGATGTGATCACTTAAAACTACTTGTTAAGTTTTAATCCTTACAAATGTATGTAAGAATCTTTAAGTCCTCAGTGGTAAGGTATAGGGTGAGGAACTAGAAATGATGGAAGATTTTCCTGAATAAGTGAAAACAATTAAATCTGGAGACATGTGGTATAATGTCATAGTTGAAAGGGAATATTAAATGCAGAAGTGGAGGAAAGTGGGGTAAGGGACATAAGAATCTGTGCACTTTCTGAAGAATGTTATAGAATAGTACTACAGTAGAGGCTCCTTAATATATAATATGCTAATGGAATATTCTTAAAATACATCACAAAATAATGGGGAGAGTACAACCTAACTGCCATTTCTCACTACCAAAGCCACTCCAGTGCCATGTATGGGTTACATCTATTTGAGTTTTCATGACTGAGATCACACAGAAACTCTGAAACAACTTACATTCCTACCCACATCATTGGTTACTTTACAGAAACTGGTGGCAAAGCAATATTGATGAGACAACACTTACCTATCTCACTGAACATGAAGAAGTTAAGTTGGTAACTAACTGGAATATTCACTAGATAGTTCTAGAGAGTGTTCATGGATTGGAAAATTTATTCATACTTCCTGAGGAGAAAAGGAAAGATGAACATAGCTGAAATCCTTTAGTTTACAAGGGGGACAGTCTACAGTGTACATGGGTGCAATAGTTGTACAAACACGGTGAGAGTAAGTTACAATTATTTGACTGGATTAAATGCCCAGTCCATGAGACACATTCCTGAAGAAGTTTATATGCCAAAAAAAAAGGGATATAAGTAGATTGTGGATCAAGGCACATACCAAACACCATTTTATTTTGCAAAAGCATTGTAGCAATTTAAGGAATCTTAATGATATTCTGTTATTCCCTTTACTTAGTATATTTCTCAGCCATGATCACAGAAGCTACTCTCTGTTATTGATGGGGAAAAAAGGTAGACACATAACTGAAAAATGTGTGTAGAGTAAGAGAAGTTTGGTAACTGAGTCATAAATGCAAATTCTCTATCAAATCTCTTCCTTCATCTCTCATGGATCTTTGTGTTGGATGAAAACTAAGAGCAACTGGGAATGGAAAGAATGTAACAAAGGAACCAATGTCTTTCAGATGTAACAGACCTAACTCACATGTGATCTCATATTGATAAAGACAGCGTGAATATGGTTTCCATAGAGTAAAGTGAATTTGATCCCATTACTGAGAGAAAGAACAAATGTTCCTAAAGGAGAAATTATTTTAACATGGTGGAGTCTTGCTTATTATAGAAATCACATTCATAAAAGATTTTATTCAAAGCAATAAACAGCTAAATCATATGAACTCAATGGTATTTTGGCAATTTTTTGATTCCTAATTCTGTGTCTTTCAACATAAAAACAGATAAAATTGAACAAATGAAAAAGTAGGAAAGAGCCTGAGTTTTTCCCAGCAGATTTCAATATAAGATCATGATATATACACACAATAATCTTTCTTTGCTGGGCATAGAGAATTCAGTCTTGTGCTATCCAGCACAGTTTCCCTGGTGGTTATCTTTCATAATGCTAGAAAACACTATTCAGTCTCCATTAAGAACAATATAAAGGTTTTCTTATCCATTAATAATCCTTATATGCTACAATAATGACTGGTTTAGTAAAATGCATTAACATTGCAACTGTACAAAGGGAATTTTGTTCTTAACTGACCACATTATTAATTAGAAGGGAAGCCACTTTAACAGGAGAGAATTCAGGAATGATACTACAAACATGGTCAATAAACTTGGCTAGGGAATTTAAATATCCTAGCAGAGAACACACTAACATTGTATTACTAAATCTCCATTTTGTCAAATTCCCTTTTAAATATTTCTGGTATGTTCTTTGGCAAGTATTGTTGATTATTTCCATAGATAACAATTTTATTACCAATGTTTTTGTTGGCAAAATGATACCTATCTCCATAAAGGACTGTTAATAAGCAACAGTCAGTTCTCAGACAACAGTTGGGAGTTCTAAAACTCCCCATACTGGGTAACAGCTAGAGGACAGGAACACATGCTATGGAATGTCCCTTTAAATGGTCTGGCTCTTGTAAACATGGCCCCTACAGTTAGAGTTACAAGTGTGCTCTTCACAAGATTGAGCACAAATTCAATGTCTTCTCAATATTCCAACGCTGCATGTACACATTCTTACTGACATATATGGCTACTAGGGTAGCAAGTGTCCTGTCTCCTTAGAAATGGGGTCACTGGGAAGGATAAACAGAACAGATTTCACAAAAATAAAACAACATAAAACTGGGAGCATCCTGCTAAATGGTGAGATATTCAAAACATTTTCATTAAAATCAGGAACAGGAGAAGGAATTTTATTCTTTCTTTCTTATTCAGCAAAGAATTAGGAGATATCTTTGAATAAGATATGATTTTATCCATAAAAGTTCTGAAATGTGGCAGCAGAAACCTGATAATGCTGAAAATCACTTTCAGCAAGTAGCAGTATAAACAAATTAATGAAATATCATGTCCTGAAATAACAAATATTTTGAGGAAGAAGATATATAAACAATATCATTTATAAAATATTATATATAATACTGGTATATAATATATATTATGTAATATATATTTTATATTATATATGTTATATAAAATGTTACATATGTATAACCTATGTATATATTTGTTGATGGCCAATAATATCCTTCACAGAAAATAAAAAGTAGTGCTGGAAAATTATATGGAGACAAAAAAGATACCCTGTAAACTAAACCTGGATAATAAACAAAGTTGAGGAGATATGTGCATGCCAGATTTCAAATTGTACTATGTAATAGCTGAAGTAACAAAAACTGTATTGAATGGTGCTACTCTGTTTTATCTGTATTAATTAATACCACTTTAGAAGCAACAAGCTTAGCAAACCCTCAGAATGATGTTGGCTTGGATCAACACAGGATTGCATTATATATATATATATATATATATATATATATATATATATATATATATATATATATATATATATAAAATTCTTAAACCCAAGCAACATTTTGAAATACAAAACAAAATACAATGAGTAAAAGTATAGGACATGGCTCTGATTATCTCTGTGTTTCAAAGCCTATTATTAATCTGCATTGTTTCCTCTGTACACATCTTAAAGCTTTCAATTTAGTGTTTTTATGGAATACTTGAGTGTGTTAACAATTAGGTCTCTGACTTTTGTGTCTGCTCATTTTCCTTCTGTTGGATTGCCTTGTCCACCATCAATATGTTCTTTCAATATCTTATTATATTTCAATTTGTTAATGTTTGGATGTTATCCTTTGGGTACCATTTCCCCATGAGAGCCAAAAAGGAAACAGATCTGGGAGGGAGGAGAGGTAAGGAGAAACTGGAAAGAGTTTTAAAAAATAGAAAAATGTAACCATGATATAAATAAAAAATGAAAATGGAAATGAAAAAGTGGGACAAAAATTAATTTTCAGTAAAAATAAAACACCATTCTTAATGAAAAACAAATTATAGTTCCAAAAATTCAGAAAGAAAAAGAAACAGAAAAAAAAGAAAAAACAAACCCTTGTGGATTTATCTGATGGAGGATGGCCAAATCGCACCCAAACAAACCCGGGAAAACCCAAAAACAAATCTGCATTCTATTTTGCATATCTTATAAAGTTCATCCAAATGGGAGGATCAGAGCAAAGTATAGATTACATATGCAAAGAAAGTTCTTTCCAATCCACCAGTTTATTGTTGAATCATGGCAAGATTTAAAAGTAAAAACATATTAGCAAATAACACATACCTACAGACACTAAGGTATTGTCTTAACATTTAACATTCAAACTAGATCACCTTCTGTGATCACAGAAGAAAATGGTTTATTATTCTGTACTACTCTATGCACTGTACATGATTGAGTATGTGTGTAAGTATTTTTGTATATATATATATATATATATATATATATATATATATATATACATATGTGTGTGTGTGTGTGTGTGTGTGGGTTTATATGTATATATGTGGAAGGTACAGCACGTTTCCACAAGCTTCGAGTTAACACACCCAAATACACATTGCCCACTACTCTTTCTTACATTCATTTATGGAAACCCCTTTACTTTATTATAATTATCATAACATCAAAGCTCATTCTTACCTGATAACCCTAATTATTCAGAGACTGGGAGGTACAAACCATGTGATCTATTGTGTGCTTTCCATCTGATGATGATCTACATGCTAACTCTCAAATGTTTTTATCCCTTCATATCTTTCAGTCTATGGCAGATACCCAGATACCACTGTAACTTCCTTTAAGGATGTAATTTTTATGCAAAATGCATACACAAACTTAAGTGTCCTTTTTATTTTCCTGACTGCCATTACTCCCACACACCAATAGTCCACAATACTGTCAGCTCTTTGAAATGCTAATATTCACCCTGTAAGAGAACTGAGCTGAAGTGGAGGGGCAGATTGACAACTCAAGGGGAGGGGCACTGCAGCAAACACAACACAGCACAGGACAAAGGAATCCAGGCCCTGATCTAATAGGTTTCTGATCTGACTGTTCAGAAGCAAAGACTTGATATCTATAGAATAATCTTTTATCCCAACAAATTTGCAATATTTAGTGGGAAAAATCATATCTACCTATGAAACAAATTATGGGTTTTAAGGGAGCTGACCTTGTTTGGTGCATTTCATTGCTGACTGATCCTAGGGAGGTTGTGACAGGCATCATTGGCTGCCTTTCTCTGAGCAGTCCCTGTTGCACGACTTAT
This sequence comes from Rattus norvegicus, assembly GCF_021556685.1. Classification (NCBI taxonomy): domain Eukaryota; kingdom Metazoa; phylum Chordata; class Mammalia; order Rodentia; family Muridae; genus Rattus; species Rattus norvegicus. The sequence goes on from NC_141534.1 coordinate 125,101,362, forward strand.
ATAATCACACCACCCACGCCCCCAGCCTGTGCTAGTGAGCTAGCATAACCCTCCAATCACATATGCTTACATGGTTGCCAGGCTGCAGAGACTCTAAAACTTATGACACAAGGCAGGCAGATGTGGGCTTTAAGCTGTACTATTGCTAGTATGAAAGCAGGGGTCTTCATGAAATTGTTCAGAGATAAATTCGAGGTGCTTTCTGGGCAATGATGACTACAGGATATTGAATTATATTCACATTTAAATCTGTATACAAAGGAAAGAAAGAGTGCTTATGAAAAAGTAACAAAATTAGAGAATGTACAAAAACACTATATACCTGAATATCAGGAGAAATCACTAAACAATAAAAGACGCTATTTTAACAACATTCTGCATTAGTGGACACTGGCTAAAAGACTGAATATAAAATAAAATGTGCTCTTCTTAATATCTCTTTTCATATTTAGTGTGATGGAATGGAAATGAGAGAGAGAGAGAGAGAGAGAGAGAGAGAGAGAGAGAGAGAGAGAGAGAGAGAGGAGAAATTAAATCAGATAAATCTGAAAGATCACTAGATTTTGAAAATGTTAGTCGATCAAGAAGAAAAGTCACTCGAGAAGAAATTACTCACAAGGAATACAAAATAAAGTCCTGGGGATCTACTATACAGTACACAGTTTTTCCCTTCCAGGTTCTCAATTGCCACACTCCCAGAAAGCAGCAGACTTCTCTAAGGATTCAAGACATTAACTCACAATTTGAAAAATACACAATGATGATAATAGATCTCAAGGTTCCAAACAAAGAGGATATTGCAGAGGGCAGTGAACCTTACTTACTCAAAACTGATGGTGAGCATGGACTCAGAAAGTATTCTGGAAACAAAGAAATAGCAAAAATAGAACCCTAGAAGGAAAATGAGATCAAAGTAATATTCCTAATGCCGGAGCTATTACATTTATGGATGCAGGGAAATGTAAGTCTATATGAGTGATTGAGCCAAGGCCCTGGCTGAGAAGTGTTCCCATGGACCTAGGTAGGTTTAATGATCAGGGTATCAGGTAACTAATATGAACATGACAAATTCAGTGTGAAGGATTGTAGGGGCTGGGATTGGGACAGAGGACAGAAATGAAAAGAAGAATGTGCATCTGAGAACTAAGTAAAAAGTTATATTTGGTAGAGTTCTTTTCTAGGGTGGAAAAGAATGGAAAATGCCAAAGAAGTGCTACACAGAGCAGTTTAAAGGAAAGAAGGGATAGAATGAAGGAAGGAGGAAGGACAAAATGGAAAGGACTATGAGGCTAGAAGAAAGGGAACAGAAGCATATGTAGGTCACAAAAAAGAATAATGGGATTAGACTCATTATATTTTTAAGTGACACAAAGAAATCAATTATGTTATATAATTTAAACCTCCTAATACATTTTAATTTGTTTATAAAAGTATTTACTTTGCATCTGGCTCAATGCTCCTCTTCTAGTCACTTCCTCTCACAATCCTTACTCAAACTCCCTCTCCTTCTCCCATGAGTGAATGGGGGTTGGTCTGGATATCTCCCCAACCTTATAAATCTTACACATACATTATGAATTTTGAATGTAAATGGATGGAACTTGAGAATATCATTAGGTGTGGCATAACCCAGTCTCAAAAGGAAATGCAGGGTATATACTCACATATAAGGAGATATTAGACGTAAAATTGAGGATTTCCATGCTACCCTCCAGAGACCTAAAGAAGTTAAAAGAAAGAAGGCCCATGCAAGTTTGTTTGAATTTCACTTAGAAGGGAGAAAATGTCTTAAAAGGCATATGGAGGAAGGGATTTAATAGGGAGAGAGTATAGTGAGGACAATGGTCAGCTTCAGGGGTGGGTATGGGGAAGAACATGAGGGATGGCTACATGTCTATGAAAATGAATGAAAATATGAAAGGAAAAGGGTTGTGGAAGTAGTGGTGGGGTTTCTCCAGGATGAAAGAGAGACTTGAGATGAGGTAGTATTTGAAGAATAAATAAAGGTTACCTTTTCTCTGACTCTCAGCATTGGGGATATGGAACCTGAAAAGGCCATATCCTGTAGCCAGGAAGTTACCACATAAGAGTTATAGAGACAGCAAACAATCCTCAAGATGTTCAACCCAAAATTTATCCTGTGTCCAAGAAATGTAGGCACAAGGAGTGGAAGAGAGTCAGAGGGACGGGCCAGCCAATAACCAGACTAACTTGAGCCCCAGAAGATGGTGGAAGTACAAAACCCTAACAATATTAATGATACTCTGTAGTATTTGCAGACAGGAGCATGTTTTCCTCTGAGCATCTCCACCCAGTAGCTGACTCAGAGAGATACCGAAACCCACAGCCAAACAGTGAATGGAGCATGAAAACTCTTATTCAAGAACAGGAGAAAGGATTGTGGATCCCAAAGGGGATGGGAATTCCACAGAAAGACCAACAGAGTTAAGTTACTTGGAACTCTGTGGGCTCTCAGAGACTGAATTACAAACCAAATATATATATCAGCTAAATCTAGACCTCTCCGCACTTATATAGCAAATGTGCAGATTGGTCTTTACATGGGTACTAAACAAGTATTAAGGGGTCTCTCCCAAATAATCTTGTTTACATGTGAGATATTTTCTTCAAACTTGGGTGCTTTGTTGGGCCTCAATGGAGTGGATGGCTCTAACCTCACAGAGATTTAAGATGACAGGATGGAGGATACTCATAGGGCCTCTACACTCTCCAATGATATAAAGGGTACTGGTGGAAAGGATTGTGGAAGGGGTGACCAGGAGGATATCATTGAGAGGCATGTAAACTGAACAAGTAAAGAAAAAAAACTAATCTCCAAGACGTATCTTCTGATCACAATGCATATTTTCCAAGCATGTGGTATTTTTCACTAGAATCAAGAGAATCAAGTTTAAGGGATTGAGAGATAGTTTGTAGTTGAATACTACTACTTTTACAGAGTTCCAACATATGCAAAATAATTTTTTTCTTTCTTTCTTTCTTTTTCTTTTATTAACTTGAGTATTTCTTATTTACATTTCGAATGTTATTCCCTTTCCCGGTTTCCAGACAAACATCCCACTAATCCCCCCCTCCCCTTATTTATGGGTGTTCCTCTCCCCACCCTCCCCCATCGCCGCCCTACCCCCAACAATCATTTCACTGGGGGTTCAGTCTTAGTAGGACCACTGGTGATCTTACTAGGATATTCATTGCTACCTATGAGGTCACAGTCCAGGGTCAGTCCATGTATAGTCTTTAGGTAGTGGCTTAGTCCCTGGAAACTCTAGTTGCTTGGCATTGTTGTTCATAAGTGGTCACGAGCCCCTTCAAGCTCTTCCAGTTCTTTCTCTGATTCCTTCAATGGGGGTCCTGTTCTCAGTTCAGTGGTTTACTGCTGGCATTCGCCTCTGTATTTGCTGTATTCTGGCTATGTCTCTCAGGAGAGATCTGCATCCGGCTCCTGTCAGCCTGCACTTCTTTGCTTCATCCATCTTGTCTAATTGGGTGGCTGTATATGTATGGGCCACATGTGGGGCAGGCTCTGAATGGGTGTTCCTTCTGTCTCTGTTTAAATCTTTGCCTCTCTATTCCCTGCCAAGGGTATTCTTGTTCCCCTTTTAAAGAAGGAGGGAAGCATTCACATTTTGATCATCCGTCTTGAGTTTCATGTGTTCTATGCATCTAGGGTAATTCAAGTATTTGGGCTAATAGCCACTTATCAATGAGTGCATACCATGTGTGTTTTTCTGTGATTGAGTGATTACCTCACTCAGGATGATATTTTCCAGTTCCAAACATTTGTCTATGAATTTCATAAAGGCATTGTTTTTGATAGCTGAGTAATATTCCATTGTGTAGATGTACCACATTTTCGGTATCCATTCCTCTGTTGAAGGGCATCTGGGTTCTTTCCAGCTTTTGGCTATTATAAATAAGGCTGCTATGAACATAGTGGAGCACATGTCTTTTTTATATGTTGGGGCATCTTTTGGGTATATGCCCAAGAGAGGTATAGCTGGATCCTCAGGTAGTTCAATGTCCAATTTTCTGAGGAACCTCCAGACTGATTTCCAGAATGGTTGTACCAGTCTGCAATCCAACCAACAATGGAAGAGTGTTCCTCTTTCTCCACATCCTCGCCAGCATTTGTTGTCACCTGAGTTTTTGATCTTAGCCATTCTCACTGGCGTGAGGTGAAATCTCAAGGTTGTTTTGATTTGCATTTCCCTTATGACTAAAGATGTTGAACATTTCTTTAGGTGTTTCTCAGCCATTCAGCATTCCTCAGCTGTGAATTCTTTGTTTAGTTCTGAACCCCATTTTTAATAGGGTTATTTGTCTCCCTGTGGTCTAACTTCCTGAATTCTGTGTATATTTTGGATATAAGGCCTCTATATGTTGTAGGATTGGCACAGATCTTTTCCCAATCTGTTGGTTGCCGTTTTGTCCTAAAATAAAATAATGGGGAGTAATTTTCTCCCCATTACAGTAGAAAATTAAGTACAGGAAATTGCAAAGAGTACACTGATACGTTCTTGCAGTATCATACTAAGAATATAGGTCTAATCAAAGACAAAATGTTAGAACTTTAAAAGTATTGGGGCATATATATATACATATATACATATATATATATATATATAAAGATTATTCACTCATATCCAAATATGGTTGTCAGCAGATGATAAGATAGATTTAATATTATTTCAATGCAAGTTCCAACTCTGAAATATTTATAGAAACTTATATAGCCACATTGTAAACCAAGGTTATATACTACCATATTTTGCAAGTAATTTTATGTGGAAAAATCAACTGAAGGTATGAGGAAAGTCAGAAAATTTCTACCATAGATTTTATATAATAATTGACAATAGTATATCTTAGGTTTCAAGTGTCTGTTCTTCCTAGTCTTCTAATAATAAATTTCTAATATTTTATCAGGTAGTTGAGATGGTATTAATTGAGAGAGGGTTGGGTGGTAAGTTGCTAATAAGGGAACTAAAAGCCCATGATTTTTTGGTTCTGGATCTTTAGCATTGCACATATACACAATTGCGGTGTTCTTAATTGTCCTCCAAATTTATTAAAAAGTTAGTATGTAACTATTTTCTATGAACTTTACTTGAAAGTTTCCCAATTTCATATGGAAAAATAATAAATCCATGATAGACAATACAATCCTGAACAATAAAATACCTTCAGGCAGAATCCCTATTCCTGATATCAAGTTGTACTACAGAGCAATAGTGATAAATACTACATGGAATTGCAACAGAAAAAGTCATATTGGTCAAAGGAATAGAATAAAAACTCAAAAATAATCCCCTACAATTACAGACATCTGATTTATGAGAAAGATTTCAAAACCATACCAAATGAGAGCATTTTCAACAGATTGTGATTGTTTGCATATGATTTGGCCTGGGAGTGGCACTGTTAAGAGGTGTGGCCTTGTTGGAAGAAGTTTGTCACTGTGAGGGTGGGCTTGGAGACCCTCCTCCTAGCTGCCTGAGGATTCTCAGTCTGTTCCTGGCTTTCTTGGGATGAAGGTGTACAACTCTAAGTTCCTTCTGCAACATGTCTGCCTAGATGCTGCCATGTCCTTGCTTTGATTGAATATCTGAACCTGTAAACCAGTCCAAATATAATGTTTGTTCACATGGTCATGGTGTTTGTTCACAACAATAAAACCATAACTAAGCAGAAGAATTCATACATTCAAGGATAAACCTGAGATGGATAGAATATAGTCAATTTGCTTTAGCAAAAAGAAACAGTAAGTGATGTTTTGCATCCTACTGTAAAGTGACGAACATGGTGGTCTTCTGAGACAAGAGACAGGATTTCTGTTTATATTCCATCACTAACAATGCCATTCTCTCTGGGCCAATCCTGCATTCAAACCATTATACAGGATTATTCTGTGTAGCTTTGGCTGTCCTGAATCTACTTCTGTAGACCAAACTGCCCTTGAACTCATAGAGATCCTCCTGCTTTGTTTCCTGAGAGCTGACATTAAAGGCATGCGCTGCCACTGCCAGACATTTTGTATTATGTTAGAGCAAGAAAAGATTATCACTTTAAAATGCTAATAATGAAAATGAATACCATTTAAGAATGATCAGTTTCTGGGCTGCAGAACAACATACTGTTGTTGAGGCAGAGTGGGGTGGATAGGAATGGCTCCCATAGACTCATGCATTTGAGTGCTTGTTCCATAGGAGATTGCATTATTAATAGGTATGTCCTTGTTGGAGTGAGGTTGACCTTGTTGTTCATGTGTTACTGTGAGGGCAGGCTTTAAAGACTCAGCAATTTTACTTCCTCCTGCTTGTATATCATGATGTTGAATTTACATATCTTACTTAACTCCTTATATGCTGCATGCCATGCATTTCTGCCATGACAATAGTGGAGTAAATGTATGAACAGTAAACCCCTCCCAATTAAATGTTTTATTTTATAAGCATTCCCATAGTCAGGGTGTCTGTTTACCACCAAGAACCTCAGGAACATTGTAATGAATCCAGCTGGATGCTAGAAGTCCTATCTAAGATTAATAAAGATAAAGGGTATTCTGTGACAGAGCTGACCATGTTTTGAGGAGGATTGTGGAAGGAATTCAGGGATTTCATATTCAAAATCCTTGAGTGTTGAGAACTCAGTGAAAAGTTTTGAGGAGCTTGAAAGACAAGAATATTCTTGGCAGTGCAAAAGAGGGAGGTCTAGCCTGTGAACTTTCAGAGTGAAATGTAAAGTGTGTATCAGAACAGTTTGCCATTTTGAATTGATAATCTATTATTATGGTTAGTTGACATAAAGAGTCAGCATAATTAAGAGAGAATGGCAACAATGAAGTGAAACACTTGTGTTATTGGGGCAATTGATCTTGGTTAGCTACAGCTAAGAAACTGTAGGTGATTGATGAAGAAGAGAACAGAATCATTTCCTGAAAACATGGAGAAACTGTGTTCCAGAGGTTGCCGAAGTTGCACCATGTCTTGTCAGCTGGACTTGGTAATCTGTAGAGACACGCTGGGAGTACTTGTTTTGAAAGCATGAAGCACGACTTGGAGACATGGAGGGCACCGGTGACTTGGCACTCTGAGACACCAGGAGATTGGTAAACATAAATACTCAGTCAGACTTGAAGCCTAGGACTGAAGGAACCCTATGAGAGCCATGGGTGAAAGTGCAGCTCAGTGCCAGCAAAGCAACCCAGCAGTTTTGGAGCTACCTGTACCATGGGAAAACCACTAAGAACAGCAGCAACAGTGGAATTGATCCAGCTCAAGCCTAGAAGATGAAGTATGTGTTACAGAGAACAGAGTTGTAGATGTGACACAGGCCAATTGGAGGAGTTCAGAAGATCCTCAATAGACAGCAGACTCACAGTAGTTGCAATCTGATATTGTTTGATTTGATTGTGACTATGTCCTGATTTTTATTTTTTGAATTAAGAAAGTTTCTTACTGGAGCCCACAACTGAGACTTTAAATTTTAAAAGACTTTTAATTTTAAGGGGTTTTTTTAAATAAGGGACTGATTTCAATTTTAATGTGTTTGAAATTATAAATCACATTAAAGCTAGAATTTGTGGAACTATTAATTTTTTTCTGTTTTTAATGTGAGTTCATAGGGATGAATAAAAAAGGAATAATAGAGGCTTCATAGCGATGTGCTTGTGGGTCAAGTGAACAAGGGGTTAGTTCTATCACCTGGTTTTGTGTATCAATTTGACACAAAATAATTAAAGAGAATCAGTTTCACTGGAGGAAATTCCTTCATGAGACATAGCTATATTTCCTCAATTAGTAATAAATGTGGGAGGGCCAAGACTATACTGATTGGTACCTTCCCACAGATATATTTGTGGGTTTTATAGGCAAGCAGGCTGAGCTAGTTGGAAACAGTCCTCCTCCATGGCCCTGCATTAATCCTGCTTGCAAAGTCTTGCTCTGTAGTTACTTCCTTTGGTGATGAAGAACAATGTGGATATGTAAGCTAAATTATACCCGTTTCTCTCCAATTTGGTTTTTGGCCATGGCATTTTTGTTGTAGCAATTGAAGGACACAGAGATAAAATATTATGAAGGAGGTACAATTACAGTAACGCTGGAATATAGGAAAATCTGCACATTCAAGTTTACTTGTGGGCTTTGGCCCTTCCATTTTCAGATTGGACTTTTGTTCAAAGATTGTTTATAGAAGTAGGGAATAAATAGTTGGTATAAAAGTACAGAATAAGATGTGAGTTTACTGTACTTAAACATGTCTGTAAATTATGTTTTCCCACTAGATGTAAGAAAGTTAAACAAAAATAAATTAGCTGATAATAATAATGATGATGATAAAGGTAATGATGATTTTTATGTATCAGAGTGATACAAACCATCAGTTCTGATTGTTAATTCAAAAATCCTTCTAAACACAGAGAAAATCCTCTGAAAACAGAAGGACCTAGGTTTATTCACATTAAAGTAAAAATGTAAGTATGTATACACAAAAATGTCTTCTCCATCAACTTAATGTTATGTCCACAATTATGTGATAATTCATTTCTGGATGACTGAGCATGAGTGTGACAGTTTGCATTTACTTGGCACAGGGAGTGGCACTACTTGGAGGTGTTGCCTTTTTGGAGAAGGTGAGTCACTGTTGGCATGGGCTTTAAGTCTATCTGCCTGGAAGTGAATATTCTGCTAACAGCCTTCAGATGAAGATGTAGAACTCTCTTTTCCTCCTTTCCCCCTGCAGTATGCCTGCCTGGAACCTGCCATGCTTCCACCTTGATGATAATGGACTGAACCTCTAAACTTGTAAGCCAGCTCAAATTAAATGCTATTCTTATAAGAGTTGCCTTGGTGATGGTGTCTGTTTGCAGCAGATAAAACATAACTAAAACAAATACCCTATAAAAGAACCATGTTTCTGTGGTTAATAGCAAAGAGTATGGGTTTGGGTCCCAGTACCCAGATTATGGTTTACAACAGTTTGTAACTCTCATTGCAGGGATTGAATAACCTCACCTGAATTCAATGGGCATGAGTCACACATGTAGTACATAAACATATGTGTAGCCAAGAAAATTGCATATATAAAATACAATATATAAATATAAAAATAATTTAGAAAAATGTTTGGGGGAAATATTATGTCTGTTCATTTCTTAAACAGTAAATATATTTTGTTTGCTCTCACACAGAATGACAGTATTCCCTACCTGTGTTTGATAAGTGCTCTTGAAGATCCATTGCCATGAATGTGCTGTTTAATATTCTTGATCTGTATTTAAGGGTGGGGTTCTAATAATTTTTACACTTGTATGGTTATTATAATAATTGTGGTCAGATATAAATATCATAACAAACATATGCTTATAAAATAAATTCAGTATTTCAGTAAAGCAAAAATAGCATTCAGAAATATACATAATTATATAAGGCAATGTAAACATATCTATGAGAAGACAGAAGCAGAAATCTAATGTAGGTAATGTGTTGTCTTCCAATGGCAGCATTCATAGTCACAAGGAAGAATTTCCTCTACAATTTCATTCCCCTTCTTTTTCTTTTCTGTTACCATTATTTTAGGCTTCTTTTAAATATATAGGATAGTTAATATGAATAAAAGTATGAGTTTCTTGAGCATGAAAGATTAAATAATCAGAGTAGCACTATTTAGTGATATGTGCATGAGCTTCTGTTCTTTCTCCAAGATTCTCAAATATTGTTCTAGAAATTTCATCCTAAACTGTAAATTTGAGGTAAAAAAATACTTAACAGATACATGGATGTAGGAATTCATTTGGGACTACATAATATACCATTAGTTGAAATTGAAGATAAATTTGCAAGATTTAGGATTAACATGTCTCTTCAAAGTTTACATTGGTAAATAACACTTTCATAAGATGCCTTCTGAATTTCTCAGACTGCGGCATCCCATATTTAAACTGGCACTGTCTTCCTGCTCCAGCTAGTGAAGACTAGTGCCCCAGAATGCTTGAAGTACTTACAAAATGGCACTTTGTACCTGAAAAGTATTGAATTGTTAACTATATATTTGTATCATAATTTTCTATGAAAATGAGAAATGAGTACAAAACACTGGGTCCAACTGAAGTGGCAAAACTTAAGAAATAATTGTGGCATCAGTGTCAGAGAAATTATAATGTGATAGACTATAGTAAGTCAGGATACAGAGCTGCCTCCTCAGTATTTGTTGAAAATGAAATGGGGAAAGTTTTTTGTTGTAGAAATTATTGAAACCCCAGCCCACGGTTTCTACCCTGCCTTTGGTAATTGAGTGACCCCTTTGAATGAAAACAAATAAGCAAACAACACACTCACAGCCTTTATATTTACAATAAGCTTTAATCAGCTCAAGAGATGGGCAGATATGTAACCCCTATGATATTACAATCTACTTTCCTATTGATAATCCTGAATTTGTACTGTTTTATCTTTGTGGATTTTAGTTCTTACTAGGCAGCCCTGATGACAATGCTATCTTCAGTCTCAACCCATGGCTACTCCTCCCTTTTCGTCTCCTGCACCTTCATTCCTGTTTCATTGCTATAGCTGGATCACTTTCCTCAGGCAAAATTGGAAAGACAAGGAGAAGAATGGGGGTGGGAAGAGCATGTATATTCAGGAACTCCTTTTTATCATAAAGATATGATACTGAACATATACATTGGCATATTTGTGACTTTCCACAATGTTAGAATTTATTGAGTGGTGATAAATTTAAAGTTTGTCATAAGTTTTTTAAGGGATTTTTCCAAGTAGACCCATTTCCTCTATAACAGGTAAATTATATGGACATATAATTTGTCTTAGATTTTATTTATTTTTTTAAGTTTATGTATTATCGTTCATCTATATGTATGTCGGTGAAGCACTTACACACAGATCCAGAAGATATCAGAAGATTCACATATTTTTTAAACAGTCATGTGCGTTCTGGCAGTTAAATGTAGATACATGGGAAGAGCACTCAGTGCTCTTACATGCTGAGTCATCACCCAGGACACAAGACAGGGTTTTGTAATGATGATCATAATTACTTCTATTAAGTTTCTATCTCAGTGTGGTCTGCTTTGATCAATATAAACACTTTAAAACCTCTTCCACCTTCAGAATATATTGGAAAATAAATATATGTGTCAAGAAGTGGAGGGGTGAGTACAAGAGAGATATACAATATTTATACTTAGACGAGAGAAGCAATTTCATCATCTGATGACACAAATGTATAAAATGGCTACATGGACCATGTTGTAAAAGTCTTAGCTCCAGGTGAAAATTACTGACAGTGTAAAGAAAAACTTTGTACAGACAGAAATGTCAAAATGAATTGCTAACTATTTTCACAGAATAATGTGAGGGAGTTTACATCTATTTTCTTGTCCATAAGCTGTGTTATAATTTATAGAGAATATATATGTAAGTTACAGTACATAAATATAGATACTGAACTATTAGCCCAAGTTATGTAGATTGGGACATTTTCCTTTCCCAGGTTCCATAATCCCATCCCTGTCTGTCCACTAATTGAAATTTAGCATGATAATTTCACATCTCTAGAGCACCAGGTTCATAATTTCTAGTGAAAGGCAATGTTCCATTAAAAATATGACCTCTAATTTCAATTTTTGTTATGTGATATTAAGAATCAGAGAATATTATTCATTACTGGAAAAAGAAGATTTAAGTGGAAAATGAAGCTATTACTTAAAATATAGAGCCTTAAATTATTGGAATAAGAGTGTTGCACACTAGTAAATTGTTTACCAAGCTTATTTAAAGTTCTGGAGTTTGATCCTTACCAGTATAGAAACAGACAGACAAACAAACAAACAAACAAAAAAGAAAAAACAAAACCAGAACCCAAACAAAATTTTGTATCCTGATTATGAAATACTTTCATTCCTTACTGAAATTTCATTCAGGATCATTAACTTTTTTCATGATATCTGCACTTTTTCATATAAAATCATATTTAACAAAATAATTTTTCAGTGAACAAGCACCCACCAACTCCTACACCAGAGTATGTTTCTTATACTTCCATTTTATCAAGAGGTAAAGTCTCTCTAGTACTTAGTAATTTTCCATCCAAAGTTCCTTCACTATAAATAAAGAAGTGTCTATAAACAAATTCCCAATAACCTATGATGTCTTCAGAAACATCTTTCGGGAGTTTTCACATGAGTACTGTGTAATTTTTAAAAAAAAAAACAATATGCAAAAGAGATGCTCAAACTAAATGAGACTACACACGTGTGTGTGTGTGTGTGTGTGTGTGTGTGTGTGTGTGTGTGTGTGTGAAAAATAGCATGATACTTTAAGAAGATTTATGTGCTACTTATGTAGTAACAAATATCTACTATAAAATTCTGTCTCTCACTTTTTTGTCAGAGATGTATTGGTAGAAAAAGTAAAGAATTCTAGAACTAAAAGTAAAAGTTTGTTTCAGAGATAATATTTATTTAAGAAATAATATCTAAATTGATTTTAAAAAAGATCTTTCACTCCAGTTTCCGTTGATAAATATAAGGCAAATCAACACGTTGGATGGCTTTTCAAATCAGAAAATTAATGCTGAAAATTTTGTTTCATTATTTTTAAAAGCCAAACTTTTTGTAGGACAGGCATGTAAAACTATATTTAAAAAATGGAACCCTAATATAAAGAAGTGTATTCTAAAATCTGTATCATTGTAAATTCATTACTTAAAAAAAATTAATTCCCAAAATTGGAAGTGAAGGAACAAATCATCTCTAGGTTTGCAGAGAATGAGGATGATCACCATCTCCAAGAAAGAAAAAGAAAGAAACAAAGAAAGAAACAAAGGAAAAGAAAGAAAGCAAGGTAGAGTTAACAAATGTTTTTCAGCTAGAAAAAAATTGGTTGCCCATGGGAACATTGGGCTATGCTATTCCTTATGTCTTCTCTGCAGCCAAGTCCAGTCTGTGACCCAGGAATGTGATGTACTTTTTGTTGCCAGTATTGGCAAGAGGAGTACAACACTGCAATTGAATTTTAGTGAAGTTGCAGTATACTTTTAACTGTTAAAGATAAAACCTACCATAAAGAACCCTGTCAAAAGTAGTCATGGATGGAAGAATATTGTGATATATGAAATATAACACCATAATTTTCAATGAACCTTATTTGTTTTGACATTTCAATGTAAGTTTGGGGATTTAATAATTTCTGAACAAACACTGCAATGTTGATGCACTTCAATGCTATTTCTTGGAAATTGCAGAAACACTGGGTCAAACAAGAAAAACATTCAAAAGTAAAAGTGACACTCTTCCATCACTGGTGGGAGTGAAAACTTTTATATCATTTTGAAAATCAACTTTGCAGTTTCTCTGAAAACCGGAGATAGTTCTACCTCAAGAATAAGCTATATACCTAGGCATATACCTAGAAAAGGCTCCAACATTCTACAGAGACACTTGCTCAACTCTGCTCATAGCTGCTTTATTCAGACTAGCCAGAAATGAGAAACAACCTAGATGTCCCTCTGTGGGTTGGTGGGCTGTGAAAGGTAGCCTGGTTCCTGTTCAAGATAGGTCAAATCCCCAGGGACCCTATGGGACAGTGGGAGCATTTCCAGTCGCCCAGGAGATTAGGCCCTTCTCTTGAAGCTACCACCTCAAAAGCACCCCCGTAGAGAAGTTTGAGACAGATCAGTCATTTAGGGCAATGCAGCAAGCTCCTCCTCCACAGATGAAGATGTGACAACAGGTCACATAGGTTCAAGACAGATTAGTCACATAGATGAAGAATCATGCCCCCAAATATGTTTATGTGGTATTCCCAAGCTCTCAGTTCAAACCAATAGGAAGTAACTGCTGTCAGACCCTGACCCATCCTGAAACTGTATTTAAGTATCCTATCCAGAAGGATTAAAGATGTGCAGGAATTACTCCAGTGGAATTACTCCAGTGTCTGAGAGCTTCTGTCATAAGACCTATAAAATTGCCACTTGGGAAAGAAATCTGTTCTCCAGAAATTATGCCAGAAGCACCCTCACATTCCTAGCCAACTATTCACTCTCCTGCTGGATCAGCTGGCCAGAGCAATTGAAGTAGCAGAGGTGGAAATGAAGGTTGAGCAGCACTAGCAGCTGAGGTGACAGAAGCATTTCCCCCTCCCTGCCTGAGTTTTCTCCCCTTCTTCTGAACCCTCACACATAGCTGGACCAGAGATCTCCATGGAAACCCTCCATAATGAAGGCCAATATCCCTCAACTAAAGAATGGATAAAGAAAATGTGTAACATATACACAATGGAATATTATTCATCTATTAAAACAAAGACATCATGAATCTTGCAGTCAAATGGATTAAATTTGAAAATAGCATCCTGAGTGAGGTAACCCAGTCCCAAAAGGACATAAATGATATATGTTAACTTATAAGTGGATATTAGCCTTTAAATAAGGAAATACAAAAATAGAAATGTTATACTGCATACACCCATAGAAGCTAAACAAGAAGGAAAGACCAAATAAAGAAGCTTAAATCTCACTTAGAAGAGGGGATAAAATAAACAGAAAAGGTAGATTGGGGCGGGCCGTAAGAAGCAGGGGGAGTGAGGAGGAAAAAGAGGGTTCAGGATCAGGTGTTGGAAAGGTCAGGAGAGATGCCTAGATGACCATGAAAATGAACAGAAATCTGCAACTGACAGGTTTTAGGAGGTAGACATTGGAAGAATGAGGTGCCCAAGAATCAAAGGGTATGACCTTAGCTGTGACTCACAATGCTGAAGACACCAGGGAATGACCTCAGTGGACCAATAGAGACAGCAACCCATACACAAATATTTAAACCCCAAATTTATCTGATCTGCAATAAATGTAGGCATGGGGAATGAAGCAAAGACTTAAAGAATGGCCAATCAATAGGGACAACTTGTGACCGATCCCATGGGCAAGCACCAAATCACTGACACTATTAATAATACTCTTCTCTGCTTGCAGACAGGAGCATATCTTGTAAGAGCCTCCACCAAGCAACTGTCAAACAAAAACATTAACCCATAGCCAAAGAGTAGATGGAGCTTGGGGACTCTTATGGAAGAATGGTAGGAATGATTTCAAACCCTGAAGGGGATAAGAATTCAGAAGGAGGGGTTGGGGATTTAGCTCAGTGGTAGAGCGCTTGCCTAGGAAGCGCAAGGCCCTGGGTTCGGTCCCCAGCTCTGAAAAAAAGAACCAAAAAAAAAAAAAAGAATTCAGAAGGAATAAAAAGACTATTAACTAACTTGGATCCTTGTGGCTCTTATAGTCTGAATCATGAACCAAAGAACGTATAACAAGTCAACCTGGCCTCATCACACATATTCAGCAGATGTGTAGCTTGGTCTTCCTGTGGGTCTCAAACAACTGAATCATGTGCTAGATCCAAAGCTTTTTCCTGTATATAGGATGGGTTCTTCTAGTTGGGCTGCCTTTTCTGTCCTCAGTGGGAGACATAGCAACTCACCTTTCAGAGACATGAAGTGCCAGTGTGGCAGGATACCTAGGCAGCCCCCACCTGCTCAGAAGAGGAGAGGGAGAATGGAGGAAGGGTTGTTGAAAGGGTGGTGACTCATGAAGGGAACAGAAAGCAGAATGTAAAGAGAAGACTTAACATATAAAATTAAATTTTAAAAAGTGATAAATGATTTAAACATATATCTATTGTGGCTGGAATAAATATATACGTCAGAAAAGTATAACATCATGTATTTAATGGGAAGGAAGTGCTTAAAAACAATGGTAAAAATATTAAGGGTAACTAATGACAGACTAAGTGTTTTAGATTTTACTTCTGGGAACAGAAACCATGACCAAGGCAACTCTTACAAAGATAACATTGTATTGGGGCTGGTTTACAGGTTCAGAGATTCAGTTAATAATCATCAAGGTAGGAGCATGTTAGTGTCCAGGCAGACATGGCGCTGCAAGAGATGAGAGTTCTACCTCTATTCTGATGGCAGCCAGCAGAAGAGTATATTCCAGATAGCTAAGACGAGGGTATTAAAAGTCCATGCTCACAGTGACCCACCTACTCCAACAAAGCTATACCTCCTAATAGTGCCACACCCTGGGCCAAGCATATACAAACCGTCACACTGAAATAAATGGTGATGGTAGTGGAAGCTGAGATTTGAGGAGTGAACATGACATAGGATAAACATTCATAAAGTCATTTTGAAAAAGCCATATGGAAGCAAACTGCTATAAGAGAAGCTTCACTGCACAAATATACATATAAACATTTTTCAAATAGGATTATCTAGTAATAAGACAATGATTTCTCCACTGGACACTGTAGCCTAACACATACATAGTCCAGTGCCAGTATTGGGTTGTCTACTTTGGATTTACTTTCCAGAGACTTTCCAGACAGTCTAGCCCATTAGAATCCTTCTTAGTTATTATGCAGAATTTGAAAGTAAGATCCTATTGCTGAAATTAACACACGGTTAAGTCAAAGGACAGATATAAATTAGTCTAGCATTGACTTACATGCTTGATACTACTGTGTATCTTAGTGGATAATAATGGCTTTTGCAATACCAGAATATATGAAGCATGCTACTGCAGGAGAAATGTAACACCGCTTTTTTCAAGCTTGGATATACATCCTGCCAATGAATTCCAACTGATACAATGATGAACTGCCTATCATGTGAATAACCAACATTATTAGTTGAATTTGTGCCCCAAAATGAAATCTATACTTGGCACTATTTTCAGGAATAGGATGTTGCACCTAAAAAGGGACTTAGTACTACTTGCACACCTACCATTATTATGGTGCTAAATCATCTTAATTTCAATCAACTTATAACTAATAACCATGTTTATATAAATTAGTGTACCCATGAAAAATATTCAGAGAATAGAAAATCACACATACACATAACTAAAATGAGTAGGCCTAGTTTATTGTTAAAATGGGAAGGCAATGATATTTGTTTGTTATATAAGTTAATATATGTAATCTTTAGATTTAGCACACATAGTATTTTCTATGATAAACTATGAGGTATAATAATAATAATAATATACACAAATATTTGATAGATTCCATAAACCTATTGGATGGTTCATTCCATTGATTCATGTTCAGTAAATAATTAAAACAGCGCATACATAAGAAAGTACCATCATGGTAAACATTAATGCTTTTGTGAGCTTACATGGGAGAAGGATAAGAGTAAAGGCAATGTGAGTAAAGCATCATGATTCCAAATTTCTAGCACCAATATATTATGCAAATTTTATGATATTTCCCTTGACCATTTGTGGGATTACTGTAAAAAAGAGAGGTCACATTGTTGAAATGCATAAAATAATATAGAAAACAAGTAATACTATAATTAATCAATTTGTTGTACAGTAGTTTCTTTATGTGGCATTAAACAGTCTCTTAATCCTCTGACAGTGCTCTGCAATAGTAAATATCAGTAGAATCAAAATTATTAAAAAAAACTAAAAGAGGACAATTATGATCTTAGGTGTTATATAAATTTCAGTTTAATCCATTCTTACTAGAGAGAAGTCTTAGGAACTAAATGCTGAAATTTGAATTTTTTAAACAATATTTTAATGGATTGTCATCCATTTGTGGTATATGACTGATTTTGACAGCAGGTTTATAGTATGGAGTATAATATCTCTAAGGAAAATAAAACTGTGAGAGAACTAAGGTTAAAAATGTAAGAAGACTACTTAGAAAAGAAATTCTGTAGCTAAAAAAAACCCTAAATTTCAGACAATGTCTATGAGCTTGTGAGATTCAAAAAAACCTTATGACTATATTTGCAATTCTTATTTCACCCTTGTGTGTTTTCTAAAATATTAAAAATTATTATTTTATACTTGACTATTGAGACCCCTGTGAATATTTGACCTTGAAAGCTCTATAAGTCTGTCAAATATATATTCTAGAATTCTTAGTGAAACTTTGTGACTGAAAAGGATGTTTGGTTAGAACTCCAGGGATGGGAAGAATATGGAAGACTTCCAATCCCAATCGTATTTGTAATAAGGCATGGACAATATTTATTTCATTAAATACCTTCTATGATGTCACAACCAAAATATTCTAGAGGTGTTCTGAAACAAGAATTTCTTATTTAAGTTCAATGAAAGAAGTTTGACAGTGGTACGTGGTGATTTGCCAGTCAATGTGAAACCTATGGTTTACCAATGTCAATGTGTATATATATATATATATATATATATATATATATATATATATAATCTGGTTCCATTTCTTTGGGGAGCAGTTACTGTTTTCCTCTCAAAAAAATAATCTTTGAGTAGTAAGAATGAATAGAGAATCATTATAAAAATACAAAGAAACTGACCAAAAGTTTAGTCAATTAAACAAAAAAATTACACAATCTGAAGCTAACATAAAAGTAGTGAAAATCATTAATAATAAACTGCAAGAATTCAGAATTGGTTTAAGGTTAATATATAATTTTGTAAGAGAGGATATAGATACTTTAGATACAGGATTATTTCTATTCTAGAAAAATGATAGTCTATCAAAGTTTAATAGAAATTTGCAGAGCAAAAATATTTAACATGGAAAGACAAGCTAGACAGATCATTTTTAATAGTGAGTTAGAGGTTAAAGCCTTGTTAGTGTAATCATTCTAGAAGGTGGCTTCAGTTGTTGTTTTAACAAGGAACTTATTTGGTCAGTATTCAGGTAAGAAAAACATCTTGGGAGAAATATACTATCCTCATGGGAAATTCTGAGGCATACATGCATTTAGAGGCAAACACGATTCACCTTTCGGGCTGAATGTCCTCATATTATTTGATGCATCTCCACATAGTACAGAGTGAGCTTTTTGGATTTTCTGAAAGCAAGTACAGTGTTTGGCAGTGATGTGAGAGTAATAATGGATATAACTGTGGGAAAAATCTGCATCCAAGGCTGTCAAGACCACTGCTTCCTCCTTGGAGTCTGACAAAAATAACGCGGTCATTCTCACATTTAAAAAAGTGTTTTTCTAAAAGTGATTCTTCATTATTTTTTTAATTAATGATTTTATTTGTTTTCACTTCAAATGATATCCACTTTAACTTTTATCCCTCCACAGTGCCCTATCACTTCCTCCCTCACCCCATCCCCTTGCCTCTATAATTGTGCTTCTTCAACCTTTCATCTACTCCTGACTCACTACTCATGCTATGGTGGCCATCAAGCCTTCACAGTACCAAGGGCCTTCCCTCCCATTGATATCAGTTAAAGTCATCCTCTGCTACACATGTACCTAGAGCCCTGGATAACTCCAGGTATACTCTTTGTCTGGTGGTTTAGTCTCTGATAGCTCTGGGTGGTCTGTTTAGTTGATACTGTTCTTTCTATGGGGTTGCAATCCCCTTTAACTCCTTCAGTCCTTTCCCTAGCTCTTCCATTGTGGTCTCCAAGGCTCAGTATGATTGGCTGTATCTGCATCTATTCTGGCTAGGTACTGGTAGAACTGCTCAGGGAACAGCCATACCATGTTCCTGTCAGCAAGTGCTTCTTTGCATTAGCAGTAATGTTGAGGTTTCTTATCTGTAGATGGAATGGATTCCTAGATAGGGTGGTCTTTCAATGGCCTTTCCTTCAGTTTCTGTTCCATTTTTTCCCTGTTTTTCCTTTTGGCAGGCACATTTCTGGATTAAAAATTTTGAGATGAGTGGTTGGCCCCATCCCTCAAGGAGAGGTTATATCTATATACTTGAAGAGTTCTATATAGGTTCTATCTCCACTTTGTTGGTTATTTCTGCTAAAGTCACCCCTGTTGTCATCCTGAGTGAGGTACTTAGAAACCTAAAGAAAAATTTAGTATGTGACCACATAAAATTGCTTGTTAGGCATACTTTACAAATGCATGTATGAATCCTTAAATCCTCAGAGGTAAGATATAGTGAGGAACTAGAAAGGATGGAAGGTTTTCCTAAATAAGTAAAAATATAACTAAATCTGGAGACATTTGCTGTTACCTGACAGTGGAATGGGAATATTAAATGGAGGAAAGTGTGGTAAGGGACACCAGAATGTGTGGACCATCTGAAGAATGTTATAGAAAAGTACTAAAGTAGAGGCTCCTTAATAATATGTTAATGGAATATTCTTAAAATACATCACAAAATAATGGGGAGAGTACAACCTAACTGCCATCTCTCACTACCAAAACCCCCTCCAATGCTATGTTTGGGTTACATCTAATTGAGATTTTATGACTGAGCCCAAACTCTCAAAGCAGTTATGTTACTGCCCATATTATTTGATGCTTTACATAAACTGATGGCGAAGTCATATTGATGAGACAATACTTACTTATCTCATTGAGCATGAAGAAGGTAAGCTGGTGACTGACTGGAGAAATCACCCCTTTCTAGATAGTGTTCATTGATCGGAAAGTTTATTCATACTTCCTGAAGATAAAAGAAAAAGGTGAACATAGCTTAAATCCTTCAATTACAATGATGGGTTGTCTACAGTATACATGGGTGCAATAGTGGTACAAATGTGGTGAGAGTAACAATTATTTGATTGGATTCAATAACAAGTCCTTGAGGCACATTCCTGTCATTGATCATGTGCCCAAGAAAAGGAAACTAAGTAGACTATGGACCAAGGGACATACCAAACACCATTTTTTTCCTGCAAAAGAAATGTAGCAATTTAATGAATCCTAATGGCATTCTGTTATTTCCTTTAATGTATATTTCTCAGTCATGATCAGAGAAGCGACTATTTGTTATAGATGAGAACAAAAGCAGAATCACATACCTGAACAATGTGTAGAGAATAAGAGAAATTTGATAACTCAGTCATAAATGAAAATTCTCTATCAATGTGCTCCCTTCACCTCTCATGAATCTTGGTGTTGGGAGAAATCTAAGAGCCAGTGGGGATGGTAAGAATGTAACCAAGGAACCAATGTCTTCCAGATATAACAGACCTGACTAACACACATATGAAATTTAATAGATCATGACATCATGCATATGGTTTGCATAGAGTATAGTGAATTGGCTCCCACTACTGAGACCAAAAACTAAACATGATCTCCCATCTCTAACCAAGAAGCTATGTCCAATATACAAGTGTTCCTATAGGAGAAATTACTTTAATACGATAGAGTCTTACTGGTTATAGAAACAAAATTCATGGAAAATTTTATTCAAAGCAGTAGAGAGTCAAATCATATGAACTCAATCATATTCTGAAAATAATTTTTTGATTCATAGTGCTTTGTCTCTCAACATACAACTAGATATAGTTGAACAGAAGTGAAAGTGGGAAAGAGTCTAAGTTTGCCCCAGCAGATTTCATGGTAAGACCATGTTGTATACATACACACCATAAACTTTGTGTGCTGGACATAGAGAACTCAACCTTGAGCTATCCAGAAAAGTTTCCCTATTGGTTATATTTCATAGTGCTAGAAAATGCTAGACATACTACATAAAGAAAAAATGTTTTTCTCATCCAATAATAAGCCTTATATGCTACAATAATGGCCTGGTAACATGCACTAATATTGCAATTGTGCAATGAATATTTTGTGCTTTATCAACACTATTAATTAGAATGGATGCCAGTTCCACAGGAGAAAATTTGGGAATGGTACTACAAACATGGTCAACAACCTTGTCTAGGGAATTAAAAGATCCTAGCAGAGAACACACTAACGTTGATTTTCTAAGTGTCCATTTTGTCAAATTCACTTCTAAATATTTCTGTTACATTCTTATTATGAGTTGCTGATTATTTCAGTAGATAACAATCTTATAAGAAACTAATGGCATTGTTTGCACAAAGATAAATAAGTACATAAAAGATTGTGAATAAGAAACAGTCAGTACTCAGATATAGTTCAGAATTATAAAACTCCCCCATACTGGGTAAAAGCTGGAGGACAGGGAGACATGCTATAAATGTCTCTATAAATGACCTTGCTGTTGTAAACATGGCCTCCTACAGTTAGGTTTACATGTCTGCCCTTCACAAGATTGAGCACAAATTCAAGAAAGTAAAAAGGGCTTCTCAATATTCCAACCCTACCTGCACACATTCTTACTGACATAGAGGTCTACTAGTGTAGCAAGTGTCCTTTTTCCTTTGAAATGTGGCCACTGGAAAGGATAAACAGAACATGTTTCAGAAAAATAAAACCACATACAGCAATATCAGAGCCAGCATCATGCTAAGTGGAGAGAAACACAAAACATTTTCATTAAAATCAGGAAAAAGACAAGGAAGTTTATTCTTCCTGTCTTTTTCAGCACAGTATTAAAGAGATCCCTTTGAATATGATATGCTTTCAAACATAAAAGTTTCTAAATGTGGGCGCAGAAACCTGATAATGCTCATACGTACTTTAAGCAAAGTAGCAGTATAAACAAATAATAAAATATTATGTCATGGAATAACAAATATTTTGAGGAACAATCCATGAAACAATGTCTTTTACAAAATAAACATAAACACTATATATAAAACATATATAATATGTATAACAACATATTATATAAAATATAACATATGTATATATTTGATCACCATTAATATCCTCACACAAATTAAAAATAGTGATGAAAAATTATATGGAGAAAAAAAGACTTGCTGTAGAATAAACTTGAATAATAAGCAAAGTTCAGGAGATATTGGCATGCCAGATAATTCCCATTATACTATATATTGCTGAAGTAACAAAAACTGTATTGAATGGTGCTACTCTGTTATATTTGTATTAATTAATACGACTTTAGAAGCAACAGCCTTAGCAAACCCTCAGAATGTTGTTGTCTTAGATCAACAGAGGCTTGCATTTTAGAAATACTTTAAGAATCTTACTGAAAGAGTTGAAGGGGGCTTGCAACCCGAGAAGAACAACAATACTAACCAAACCAGAGCTTCCAGGGACTAAAACCACTACCCAAAGACTATACATGGACGGACCCAGGGCTCCAGCTACATCTGCAGCAGAAAATAGCCTTGTTGGAGCACTAGTGGAAAGGGAAGCCCTTGGTTCTGCGTAGGTTGGACCCCCAGTGCAGGGGACTGTAGGGGGTCAATAAGGGGGTGGGTGGGGAGAATATTTATGGGGGTGGGGGAGGGGAATGGGACTTATGTACAGGAAACGATAAAAGGAATAACATTTGAAATGTAAATAAATATATCCAATAAAAAAAGAATCTTAAACCCAAACAATGTTTTGAAATAAAAACCAAAATACAATGAGTAAAAGAAAAGGACATGCCTCTGTGGACCGCTGTGTCTCGAAGCCTGTTATTAGTCTACACTGTTTCCTTGGGACATATAGCGTTCAGCTTAGTTTTTTCATGTCATTCTTGAGTGTGTTAAAAAGTGGGTCTCTGCACGTGCTCCACTATGTTCATCGCAGCCTTATTTATAATAGCCAGAAAATGGAAAGAACCCAGATGCCCTTCAACAGAGGAATGGATACAGAAAATGTGGTACATCTACACAATGGAATATTACTCAGCTATCAAAAACAACGAGTTTATGAAATTCGTAGGCAAATGGTTGGAACTGGAAAATATCATCCTGAGTGAGCTAACCCAATCACAGAAAGACATACATGGTATGCACTCATTGATAAGTGGCTATTAGCCCAAATGCTTGAATTACCCTAGATCCCTAGAACAAACGAAACTCAAGACGGATGATCAAAATGTGAATGTTTCACTCCTTCTTTAAATGAGGAAAAAGAATACCCTTGGCAGGGAAGGGAGAGGCAAAGATTAAAACAGAGACTGAAGGAACACCCATTCAGAGCCTGCCCCACATGTGGCCCATACATATACAGCCACCCAATTAGACAAGATGGATGAAGCAAAGAAGTGCAGACCGACAGGAGCGGGATGTAGATCGCTCCTGAGAGACACAGCCAGAATACAGCAAATACAGAGGCGAATGCCAGCAGCAAACCACTGAACTGAGAATAGGTCCCCTATTGAAGGAATCAGAGAAAGAACTGGAAGAGCTTGAAGGGGCTCGAGACCCCAAAAGTACAACAATGCCAAGCAACCAGAGCTTCCAGGGACTAAGCCACTACTTAAAGACTATACATGGACTGACCCTGGACTCTGACCCCATAGGTAGCAATGAATATCCTAGTAAGAGCACCAGTGGAAGGGGAAGCCCTGGGTCCTGCTAAGACTGAATGCCCAGTGAACTAGTCTATGGGGGGAGGGCGGCAATGGGGGGAGGGTTGGGAGGGGAACACCCATAAGGAGGGGAGGGGGGAGGGGGATGTTTGCCCGGAAACCGGGAAAGGGAATAACACTCGAAATGTATATAAGAAATACTCAAGTTAATAAAAAAAAAAAGTGGGTCTCTGATTCTTGTGCCTGCTCTTTTTCCTTCTGTTGGATTGCCCTCAATATTATGTTCTTTGTTTATCTTGTTATATTTTATTTTATTAATGTTTGGCTGTTTTCTTTTTGGTGTTCTTTTCCTAGTGAGAGATAGAAAGGGAACAGATCTGGAAGGAAAGAGAGGTGGGGCAGAATGTGGAAGAGTAAAATAAGGAAAACTGTGATCATGATAAAAAATTAAAAAAAATACTAAGAATGGAAATTAAAAACTGGGAAAAATCAATTTTCTTTTTTCTTTTTTTTATTTTAACTTGAGTATTTCTTATTTATATTTCGAGTGTTATTCCCTTTCCCGGTTTACGGGCCAACAGCCCCCAATCCCTCCCCCTCCCCTTCTTTATGGGTTTTCCCCTCCCCACCCTCCCCCCATTGCCGCCCTCCCCCCAACAATCACGTTCAGTCTTAGCAGGACCCAGGGCTTCCCCTTCCACTGGTGCTCTTACCAGGATATTCATTGCTACCTATGGGGTCAGAGTTCAGGGTCAGTCCATGTATAGTCTTTAGGTAGTGGCTTAGTCCCTGGAAGCTCTGGTTGCTTGGCATTGTTGTTCATATGGGGTCTCGAGTCCCTTCAAGCTCTTCCAGTTCTTTCTCTGATTCCTTCAACGGGGGTCCTGTTCTTAGTTCAGTGGTTTGCTGCTGCCATTCGCCTCTGTATTTGTTGTATTCTTGCTGTGTCTCTCAGGAGAGATCTACATGCGGTTCCTGTCTGCCTGCTCTTCTTTGCTTCATCCATCTTGTCTAATTGGGTGACTGTATATGTATGGGCCACATGTGGAGCCGGCTCTTAATGGGTGTTCCTTCTGTCTCTGTTTTAATCTTTCCCTCTATATTCCCTGCCAATGGTATTCTTGTTCCCCTTTTAAAGAAGGAGTGAAGCATTCACATTTTGATCATCCGTCTTGAGATTCATGTGTTCTAGGCATCTAGGGTAATTCAAGCATTTGGGCTAATAGCCACTTATCAATGAGTGCATACCATGTGTGTTTTTCTGTGATAGGGTTAGCTCACTCAGGATGATATTTTCCAGTTCCAACCATTTGCCCACGAATTTCATAAAGGCGTTGTTTTTGATAGCTGAGTAATATTCCATTGTGGAGATGTACCACATTTTCTGTATCCATTCCTCTGTTGAAGGGCATCTGGGTTCTTTCCAGCTTCTGGCTATTAAAAATAAGGCTGCTATGAACATAGTGGAGCACGTGTCTCTTTTATATGTTGGGGCATCTTTTGGGTATATGCCCAAGAGGGGTATAGCTGGATCCTCATGTAGTTATGTCCAATTTTCTGAGGAACCTCCAGACTGATTTCCAGAATGGTTGTACCAGTCTGCAATCCCATCAACAATGGAGGAGTGTTCCTCTTTCTCCACATCCTCGCCAACATTTGCTGTCACCTGAGTTTTTGATCTTAGCCATTCTCACTGGTGTGAGGTGAAATCTCAGGGTTGTTTTGATTTGCATTTCCCTTATGACTAAAGATGTTGAACATTTCTTTAGGTGTTTCTCAGCCATTCGGCATTCCTCAGCTGTGAATTCCTTGTTTAGCTCTGAACCCCATTTTTAATAGGGTTAATCAAAACTCATTCTTACTTGATGCCCCTAACTATTCAGAAACTGAGAGGTGCAAACCACGTGATATATATACTGTGTGCTTTCCCTCTGATTATAATCTGTATGTTTACTCTCAAGTATTTTTATCCCTTCATACTTTTCAGTCTATGGCAGATATCAAGATACCACTTTAACTTCATTATGAAGGTTATTTTTATGCAATATCCATATAACAATTTGAATGTTCTTTTTATTTTCCTGACTACCATTACTCCCACACACCAACAATCCACAATACTGTCAGCTCTTTGAAATGCTAATATTCACCCTATAAGAGAACTGAGCTGAAGTGACAGGGCAGATTGACAGCTCTAGGGGAGGTGCACTGCAGCAAACACAACACAGGACAGGACAAACGAAGTCAGGTCCTGATCTGATAGTTTTCTGATCTGACAGTTCAGAGTCAAAGGTTTGAGATCTATAGAATATTCTTCTATCCCAACAAATTTGCAATATTCAGTGTGAAAAAATTCTATCTACCTATGAAACAAATTATGGGGCTACTTGCATCTTTGGCTGCCTCTTTGAGGTGGACCTGATGCACTGAGTTAACTAATCACACTCCCAAACCCCAGTCTGTGCTTGTCAGCTAGCACAATCCTACAGTCAGGTGTATGTGCATGGTTGCAAGGCTGCAGAAGTTCAAAATCTTTTCTAAAGCTAATGACACAAGTTAGGCAGATGTGAACTTGAAGCTGTCCTATTGCTAATATGAAAGAGGAGGTTCTTCATAAACCCCTGTATAATATGGTCAAGGACAAATTCAAGTTGCTTTCTGGGCAATGGTGACTACAGGATATTGAAATATACGCATCTTTATATGGGTATACAAAGGAAAGAAAGAGTGCTTAGGAAAAATGTAACAAAACTATAGAATGTAAAAAAGCACTACACACTTGTAATATTAGGAGAAATCACTAAGGAATAAATGATGGTACTTTAACAACATTCTGCATTACTCAGGTTTTACTTGATTAGGTGGATTTTTAAAGGATCTGATGTGTTCATGTAAATGAAGCTCTTACCATTAACATAACGTTTGCTGTTTACTAAAAGCATTGGTTTGTCATTCAATGATGATTTTTTCTTCTGTTTTAAAAACTGTTGCTATGAGATACTTACTTGTTTGTATTTTAGATAGGGTCTTACTCGTTAGATTTTGCTGGACTGGAAACTCACTTGTAGACCCCGCTGGCTTTTAACTGAGAGATTTATTTACTTCTTATTTTAAGTGCTACATGTAAATTCACATGCCACCACAGTTAGTTACATTTTATTAATGTTATTTGTATATATATATATATATATATATATATATATATGTATATGTATATCACTGAGACTCTGTCTCTCTGTTTTCTAAGCCCCAACTTCTTGTGTCTGTGCTCTCTCTCTCTCTCTCTCTCTCTCTCTCTCTCTCTCTCTCTCTTTCTTTCTCTCTCTCTCTCTGTGCATATATGTAGAGGTATGTAGGTTCCAAAGGCTGTATTTTCACAATATCTGCAGTTACATGTAGTTTTGAGATTCCTGACATGAGTTCTGAGAAATAATTTTGCAGAGCAGTATTAGTTTTTACAAGTAGAAGCATCACTCAGTATCACTATGCAACTTTAAGCCTTGGTGATTTTGATGCCTCATGAATATGAAAATGAAGTACAAACAAAAGTGTAGAAAGGCTTCTATTTTAAATATTTGTACACTCAATTATTTTTCAATGCATGTAAATATGATATTAACTTAGTAATATCCTTTACTGAAAGACAAAGTCTACATGAAAAAGGCACATGCATAAGGAATTACTAAATGTGGTTTGAGTTTGGACAATCTCCACTGTGTACCATAAAATCAAGCAAGGAAAACATTCACGAAACTAAAACAGTGACTTGAATGCATATGGGAATACTCAGCTTCCTATCCCATAGCAGTACTTTCAGAAACCATCCCTGTGCGCCTAAATTTGCTTTAATACAGGACTGAGCAGATAATTGTGGCAATGTTTGAATTCATATCATACTGAAAAAAAAGATGACAACCATTACACAAGCTGTGCTACTGCCAATCAGTCCCTCTGAACCTTTTGCCAATGCTGCAGATATTTAAAGCTTCCTGAAAAGATATTTCTGCAATCTTGATTTTAAAGATACCTCTCAAATATTGATTACTATTAGAAAAAAAGCCTCTGTAATTACAATGCTGCAGTTTTGTATTCATCAAAATTGTCAAAGAATACTTGGTAGCAAGTACTCCATAAGTTATACTAATTTATTATTTATAAAGCCAATGTTTGTATCAATAGCTTTTGTGGGGGGGGCAGGAAGATTCTGTGCAGAATAGACTGGATGTAAACCTACAGTTTTCCATCTTTATCTGCTACCTAGCAGGTTGAAAATAAAAGCTTTTATATGAAGGATATTCTATCTTCAATATTTTATGCAATAAACACAAATGTCAAGGATAATATACGGTTTTCTTTCTTTTTTTTTTTTTTCTTTTCTTTTTTTCGGAGCTGGGGACCAAACCCAGCTAGGCAAATGCTCTACCACTGAGATAAATCCCCAACCACCTAGGGTTTTCTAAACAAGAAAATGAATCCAAAATTTTTTGTACCTATACATGTACTGTTTGTCAAAGTGTGATTATGACATTGAAAATACCTAAAAATAATCCTGTGTTTTAATATAAATAATGTTTTTATCATACAATTACTTAGAAATTGAGGATATACGTGTAAAAAGATCAGTCTATGGACATTGGTTGATAGAGTTCTTGGAATGTAGAGTTCTTCACTAACCAATTTGTTAGTGAATAGACCAGTGCTAAGGATCCTCAACCTGATGCTACACACAGAGACAGGTTCTCCTACCTCAATGAAATTAGTAAAATTAACCCTGCTGAAGGATGAGAGAGGCTTGCCTCTTAGATGATTCTAAATATCATCAAGTTGAGAGAGAGAAAGAATAACCATCTCAACAGTATCTAAGAATAAAAATTATATGAGATGTAAACTATGCTATGATATTTTATGGATAATAACTATGCTTTCATAATATGCTACTGGATCCTAATTCTAGAACTGAGATTGTTATTTGGGAAATTTAAGAGACATCTGTGTACTGTTTATAATATCTGTTAATGAAGAGGTTTTATACATGCCTAATTCAATGGATACTTAACATGCAGCTAGAAGAGTAGCAGTCATGTGGAAGTAATAGACATTAAAAGTAATCAAAAGGATACAGAGTACACTATCTGGGAATATAAAGAATTCTGTACTTACTGTTTTTGTCATTTGTCCTGTCAGATGTCTATTTTGAGTATGCTCAGTTTTCAAATCCCCTCCTTCCACAGAATAGAATTCTAATTTCCATGTGATAAACATTATAATCATGTTTCTTGAGCTTTTCATTGTGTCTGATTAGTAGAGTCCTCCTTCTCTCCTCCTTTTTTTCTCCTTCTCCTTTTTCTCCTCTGTCTCCATGACCTTTTCTCCTTTACTTAATTTCTGCTCTTGTTCATACCCTTTTTAATTTTTGGAACTTGTGAGACATTGTCTTATTTTGTAGTGTGGGTTGGCCTCAAATTTGAAGTAAACATTTTGCTTCTATCTCTTGAATGATGTGATTACAAATTTAAGTCAATATATCTAGAATGATTGTAATTTCATTTGTAAGTGTGAATTTGGCTTCGATCATTAATTACTTGTAGAATTTTTTTTTTTTTTTTTTTGTGAAAAAGACCAGTCATGTTGGCACATCCCCATATTTAACAACATAAAAGGTATGGGCATAGAGTACACTCTGACTTTATTTACAGTCTGAATTATAATTTAAAATTTGTTTGTAACCACAGCAAAAATATATTAATAAAATTAAAATTGTAGTAGCAAAAGATTATTTTTTCTCTTTCTGTATCTTGAGTGATAAACACCATATTGCTGAATTAGCAGCTTATTTCTCTAACCACAGATAGCAGAGAGTCTTCATCAGTTTTTTGAAAGATAGAATGGCATCCCTAAGAATATTTTTGTCCATCAGTGCTGCATCTCAAAATCTTACACAAACAGCCATCAACCAGAAGTCAAATATTTGAAAATTAGAAAGCAATAATAGACATCTCAATCAAACCTGTGCATTCTACTCATTGTAACCAAAGTCTCAAAACCAATTCAGAATAAAAGTATATACTATACAAATTTAAAAGACCACATTATTTTTCATAGAATGAACACTGATTAAAAGCTTAAAGTATCTTTTGACCCCCAAGTCAATATTTTCAATGTTACCACTGAAAAATCAAAATATAGTTACATATTTTTAGCATACAATGACATAAAGCATATATTACTTTTCTCTGAAATGAACTCAGGCTGACCTGATAAATGCTTTGGATGACCTGTAGCTTCGTATTTGTTGCCTCTACCTCCTGGGTGCTGCTGTTCCTTGTGTGTATATTATATCTGCATTTGTGATGAAGGTCAAATTCAAATCTGTTTATGTTAGGCAAGTATAATAGCAAAGGTTGAATATCAAGCATATCTGTCCTGGGACTTAAAAGTCCCACAACATTTCCATTACCAAGTCTTTCACAATCCTAATTCTCAATAAAACTCCAAAGTCTCATTTTAAAAATGTACATTCTAGGGTTGGGGATTTAGCTCAGTGGTAGAGTGCTTGCCTAGCAAGCACAAGGCCCTGGGTTAGGTTCTCAGCTCCAAAAAACCAAAAAAAAAACACAAAATAACAAAAATATACATTCTTACCTCAAGAAAGAAGAAGCAAGCAATGATGTAACCAGAGCAAAAATCAAACCACAATGGTGTTAATAACTCAACATCTTTATACCTGTGATCCACTGACTATTTTCTGGTATTTTTTAAAGGGTCTGGGAAACTCTCCTAGCTCTGCCCTTTGCTTTATATGTACAGTTATTCAAGGCTATGGCTGACTCCACACCATGGATGCTACTGACCTTGCTGGTCATCATCTGCTAACTGCATCCCCGTTAAAGTGGGGTACCTTGCTGCAACTGGGCTGCAATTTATCCTGTAGACACATTTGGTCTGTATCAGGGGACCCATCCCTTCTACACAGTGACAATTGTCAGCTGTTGTCCATGATGTCTTGATGCCTTCATAACCAGTGTCTCTTGGGTGAATCTAGTTCCTAGTGAGTAAAAGAGTTATGACCTCATCATTTTTGGAACACCGTTTCTGCATGCTGACCCTGAGGCATGACTTTCCAGAGACTTCACATCTATGATGCTGGTCTCTTCTTTATCACAATTGATTGACTGTTTGAACTCAGATGGCCAGGGATTATATTACCCATCCAAGGTAGGGTATTCTTCACTTTAGTTGCCCTCACATTAAAGGGAAATTGTGGAGGATTCTGGCTACAAGACTGAATGTAAAATACAATGTGCTCCACTTAATTTCTGTTTTTATATTTAGTGTGATGAAGCAGTAATAAGGAGAGAGGGGGAGAGGGGGAAAAGGGAGAGCGATATTAAACAAGATAATTCTCAAGGATCAGTAGATTTTGAAAATGTTAGCCAGTAGAGGAAATAAATCTTTTGAGAAGACATTTCTCACAAGGCATCGAAAATATGATGAAGAGAAAGTAGAATCAAGAGATACCTATGAAATCTGATGGCAAAATAGTTTTTGCTTTTTTAACTAATGTTTGTTAGCATGTTGAATAAAGTTATTATTCAAAAAAATCTCCGAATTTCCATACACCTCCTCACCAGGTATACAGTATGTTCGTGAAAAAAAACAAACAAAACAAAGCAAAACTGTAAATTCTTCATGCCATTGTTTTGGACTTAGGAAATGGTCGAATGCATTGAATCATGCTTGCCTGAGAATCACAGTAGATTAAATTCAGTGCATTACCAATGGGACATCCATTGAATTCTCTCCTCAGCCAACGAATCGAATTCTTCAAAAGAAAAATTTCATCCTGCATCATGAAATCCAAAATATCACTGAATGAGTATATATTAATAAAACACAACTCTAATTTATTATCCTTTTCAAAACTATTTTATTTCCTTAAAACTCAGCATCATATCTGTTCCCCATATATCTCTTTACAAGAATTAGGGCACATCAGGCATTTACAGCATAATAAAATTCCTCATGAGTGAAACCTATATACCTAATATATGTGATGTTACAAGAAATTGATTCTTTTACTAGTATGTAAGCAAAGATTGTTTGTCAGGAATATTGCCAAAAGCAATGTACAGATTCAATGCAATCCCCATCAAAATTCCAAATCAATTCTTCATAGAGTTATAAAGAGTGATTTGCAAGTTCATTTGGAAGACAAACATCCCAGGATACTGAAAATTATCCTTCACAATAAAAGAACTACTTGGGGAAATCACCCTCCCTGACCTCAGGCAGTGTTACAGAGTAATAGTGATAAATCTGTACATATTGGTACACAGACAGGCAGGTAGATCAATGGAATAGAATTGAAGACTCAGAAATGAACCCAGTCGCATATGGTTACTTGATCTTCGACAAAGGAGCTAAAACCATTCAGTGGAAAAAGGATAGCATTTTCAACAAATCATTCTGGTTCAACTGCAGGTCCTGATATAGGAGAATGCAAATTGCCCCATTTTTCTCATCCAGTAGAAAGCTTAAGTCCAAGTGGATCAAGGACCACCACATCAAACCAGATACACTCAAACTAATAGAAAAAAATGTGGTTAGGAGCCTTGAACACATGGGCACTGAGGAAATTTTCCTGAACATAACAGATGCTCTAAGATCAAGAACTGACAAATGGGATCTCATAAAATTGCAAACATTCTGTAAGGCAGAGAACAGTGTCATGAGTACAAAACTGCAGCCAACAGATCAGAAAAAGATCTTTACCAACCATACATAATGACAGAGTGCTAATATCCAAATTATATGAAGAACTAAAGAAGCTAGACTTTAGAGTGCCAAACAACCCTATTAAAAATGGGATACAGAATGCTCAACTGAGGAATATCAAACGACCATGAAGCACCTAAAGAACTGTTTAACATCCTTCATCATCAGGGAATTGCAAATCAAAACAACTCTTAAATTCTACCTCACATCAGTCAGAATGGCTAAGATAAAACCTCAGGTAACAACAGATGATGGAGAGGATGTGGAGAAAGAGGAACACTCCTCCATTGTTGGTGTGATTGCAAGCTGGTAAATCCACTCTGGAAAGAAGTCTGGAGGTTCTTCTTTAAACTGGACATAGTACTGGACAACCCATGTACTACTCTTGGTCATATACCCAAAAGATGCTCCAAAATACAACAAGAAAACAATCTCCACTTTGTTCATAGTAGCCTTACTTATAATAGCCAGAAGTTGGAAAGAACATGGATGTTCATCAACAGAGGAATGAGGATAAGATATACATTGGGGTTAGCATTTGGAATGTAAATACATAAAATATCAAAGAAAAATAGAAGTTAAAAAAAGAAAAAATAGATTATTTACTCTAGTCAAATATGAATGACAGTAGGTGGGAAGTGAGATTTGGTATGACTTCAATACATGTTCCAACACTAAAGTGATTACACAGACTTGTAGCCACATTATACAAAATAATCATATACTAGTGTTTAACAAGTATTTTTATGAGGTAAATCAACTAAAGGGGTATGGAAATGTGAAAATACCTACTATAGATTTTATATAAGTCTTGATGATAGTCTTAGTTTTTATATTTATTTTATTTAGCTAGCGATCTAATAATAAATTCCAAAATTTTACAAACTAATTGAAAGTAGGTTAAGTGAGACAGACTTGAGTGAGAAGTTGCTAATAAGGGTACTAAAAGTGCAAAGTATTTTGGTTTTAGATCTTTAGCATTCCAAATATCAACAATTGCAAACTTCTTGCAGTTCACACAATTTCTCAAACATTTAATTGATGTTTTTTTTTCTTTTGTGGAGAACTTTAGTTGAAAGTTTCCCCTGTAGACTAAAGTCACATTTTGTACATTTAAAAATCTAAGGTTATATGCCCCATGATTCTAGGTCATCTTTCTTAGAAGGTGACAACATAAGGCAGAATTCAGGGTACAAAGAGTTGAAAAGGCATTAAGTAAGACAATTCAGAATATGTCAATATTAATTATACTCCTGATCCAGGTGTGATATCATTCTCTTCTGCTGTACTTGACATTATACTTATATGCAATGTAGAGCAGGATTCTGATAAATGAAGATATAAGAATAAAGACCATAGTATGAATGACAGAAGTAACAATAGCAATTGAGAGAAGCAAACATTCTATCAACTCACAGATTTCTCTGCTTGTGCCATCACATCTTTTATCAACATTGAATATGTTACTTCTATTGTACTTACATTTCTTTATACTTTATGAAATATTGGAAGTGTACCGAAAGGAAAATCATTCATCATTGTTTCATGTTTAGTATTTTCTTTGGGTAGTTTATTTCATTACAAAATTTACCAGATATTGTTCTTAAGTAACACTATTTTTGTAAATGTTATTTATAATTAATAATTTTATTGGACTCATTATTTTGTCTTAGTTAGCTTCGGTATGGAGATGTTACAAAATTGTTTTGGATCCAGAAGAGAGTACCATGAGGGAGAAAATCTGGACCAAGTGTGAAGTCAAGACTTGTAAAAAGCGTGAAAATCATGAGAAATAGGACAGTTTTCAATAATGCTTTGAGCTTGCATGTCCCAGAGCACATAGACCTTATGCCCCCTCCTCCATCACCCTTGATGTAGTTACACAGTCTGGTGGGCAAATTACTGCTCAAACTTCCTCTCTCACTATGAGGATGTAGAACCACTTAGAATTCTTTGTTCAACGAAAGCATTCCTCGTAGTCCAGCCAAAGATAAGGAGGTATGTTACTCTACAAAAATCTATCTCCTAAGTTTATCTAACTCTTCTTACCCCAAATATACAAGAGTTATTTCACTGAAAACTATCTCTGGAGAAGGCCACTTATCCAACACTCATGCAGACTATGTTCCTCTCTAAACAATATGGCCCTGCCAAGATTCATTCTTTTTATTCCAGCTTGATAAATATGGGAGCCTGGATTCCCCCAGGGCAGAAGCAAACACAGCCCCAAAGATAGTTAAATTACAGAAGAGACAAGGTAAGGATAAGTTATTACTTAATTTCTCTTCTTGGGGGATATAAACCCTGATTGGGCTAATTCTAGTGTCCAAGCAGGAATGTAAGTGCAGGGAAAAAGAGACCTACCCAAACACAATACATTCAACCAACATATGTCCGATCTATATGAAATGCAGAGACAAAGTTGAAGCAGATAACCAGGAAATGGCCAAACTTGAGACATATCGTATAGGGAAGCACCAATTCCTGACACGATTAATGACATTCTTTTGTGTTTGGAGACAGAAACATAGGATGACACTTCTCTGAGAGACTCCACACAGCATGAAACAGAAAAAGCAACACACAGAAAAACATTGCTGGGAGCTCAGAGAATATTATGGAAGAGTTGGAGAAAGGATTGAGGGCAAATAATGTAATAGGAAATCCACAGAAACGTGAATAGAAACAGCTAATCTGGATATCGGAGTCTCTCAGAGACTGAACAACCAACAGAACAGCAAACCTGGGATGGACTTAGGCCCTATGTGTATATGTAGCAGATGTGGAGCTCAGACTTGGACAACTAGAGTGTGGGCTGACCCTAAATCTCGGGTCAGTTGGTGGCATCCATTCCTTTGGCTGTGTTTCTTTTTGCCCTCACTGGGAGAGGATCCACCTAGCCCTTCATGGACTTGCAATGTCGAGGTGGGGGTTACCTAGGTAGGCCTCCAACCTCTCAGAAAATAAAAGGAAGGTGGTTAAGAGAGAAGGACTGTATGAAGAGCCGATCAGAGGAGGGGTCAACAATTTGAATGTAGCATGAATAAATAAATAAATACATAAATAAATAAATATGAAAAATTAAGTGAATTGATTGAGAAAATATATTCATGACATGCACTGTAACCTAGAGAGGGAAAAATGAGGTCTAC
Organism: Rattus norvegicus; assembly: GCF_021556685.1. Lineage (NCBI taxonomy): Eukaryota > Metazoa > Chordata > Mammalia > Rodentia > Muridae > Rattus > Rattus norvegicus. The sequence continues at coordinate 125,137,460 of NC_141534.1, forward strand.
TCACTTTCCCAATACAGGCCACTCCAATAAAGTCAAAACATTCCACATTTGGGTTCCTTATAACAATAAATTATAGATATTTCTGATAAAAAACAAAACAAATGCCTTAAAGACAAATATTATTCAATATTACCACAAAGATTGGAATAAACAGACTCTCCCACAGAGTTCTTTGTGACAGCACAATCTCCTGTTCTCTGTGCAACTTCTTTCTATTTTAGGAGTTTGGCAATATTACTCATGCTTTTCTTCCATGTAGGAGGCACAGTAGATTTCAAAATAATTGCGATGTATCAAGGCACAATTTTATAAAGTATTGTAAGAAGTTTTTCCGGCTGCTGTTAAAATAAAAGCAGGTAAAATTTTTACTTGCATATTTATTTCACTTTGAGAACCCTTGTGGACCTACATTATAACCTACAAGCTTTTGAAAGTAAAAAAAAAGTAAGAAACTGTTAACTTAGTTAAATGATTTTCAAAAAGAAATCTTAAATTAGATCATATAGATCATTTGAAGTAAATAATTAATATGCATCACAAAATGTTAAGGCATTCACCCATATTTGATCTTCTTGGAAAAAAATCATGAACAGTAGACAAAAAAGGCAAATATATTACTAGGTTGATGTGGTACTTGCCTTCTGTGCATTTAATTATTAAATATTGTTAATGGAAATGGGCCAATTAAATATGTTGTCATATAAAATACCACATAAAGCTCAAGAAGAAGGATGGTCAAAATGTGGATGCTTCAGTCCTTCTTAAATGGGGGAACAAGAATATCCACAGGAGATGTAGAGACAAAGTTTGGAGCAGAGACTGAAGAAATGGCCATTCAGAGCCTGTTCCACCTAAGGATTCAGCCCATATACATATAGCTGCCAAATCCAACCAGTATTGCTTATGCCAAGAAGTGCATGCTGAGGGGAGCCAGCTATAGTTATATCCTGAGATGCTATGACAAAGGATGGTGAATTCAGAGGCAATTCCTTGCAGCTAACCACTGAAATGAGAATGGGGTCCCCATTGGAAGAGATAGAAGCTTAAGGGTTTTGCAACCCCATAAGAACAACAATACTAACCAACCAGAACTCCCAAACAGTAACTCACCATCAGAAGAGTACACATGGAAAGACCCATGTCCCCAGTTGCCTATGTAGTAGAGGATGGTTTTGTTGGGCACCAATGGGTGGAAAATCCCTTGGTGCTGCCATGGCTGGAGCTCTCAGTGTAGGGGAATGTCAGGGCAGGGCAGTGAGAATGAATGGATGGTTTGGTGGGGAACACCCTCATAGAAGAATGGTCTGGGGTAAGGGATAGGAGGGGTTATATCCAGGAAACTTCAAAAGGGAATAACATTTGAAATGCAAATAAAAATATTCAAGAAAATAAATAAATAAATAAATAAATAAAATGAAAGTTGAGAACCATTAGACTGTTGTGTTTTATGTGTGTTTAAAATCAACTGCTCATTGAATTGTGCTTTCTTTCTGGACTTTGAATTCTGATCCACTGGTCAAAAATGTATAGCAATTACGTACATACATTGTGTAATATATAAAATATGTGTTTGGTACATTATCTGTTCATTTTATTCCGGATTTTTTCTCAACTTTACTCAAGTTGAGTTTTCTGTAATTAGAGAACATCAGTTGAACTGTGTCTACCAGGTAACCTGATTAAAATATCTGTAGGTCATTTTCATAATTGTTGATTGATATGAGAGGACCCAGCCCTCTTTGTGTGGCCCTTTACCTGGTTAGGGTTTATTGGTGTGCATAAGGAATCATTCTGAACTACCCACAGGGAGCAAACTGGTAAGCAGTAGCATGGATTCTGCCTAAGTCCCTGCTTCCATTCCCTGCCTTGAGTTAATGTCTTGTCTTCACTCCGTGATAGTGTGTGACTTCAGATTTTTAAGATGAAATAGACACTTTTATACTCCAAGGAATATATTTCTTTTACTAATGTATTAAGTATTATTTGTGACAATTCTGCAATCTAAATGTTAGAATTATAAGAAATCAAGATTACATAGAGTGTTGTGGATACTTTCAGAAGAACAAAGACTTACACCTGATGTAATGAATCAGAGAGTAAAGAGCAAAACTATATGTCTTAATAAATACAAATTTCATTGAAAGACAAAGATTATTTCTGTAGGATTTATTGCTCACAGTAACCAAAAAAAATATGTAAAAATAATAGGCAAGTACAATTCTTTTCTGTTCCTCCTAAAAATAGGATGACATTGTTGAAGGTATCATATATTTCATCTGCTGGACATAAAAAAGCAAGCATTAACTAACCAGAAAATTATTTCTGTTAGCTATATTGAATACTAATAGAGAGTATTATTCAATTGCTAGCAAAACACTCCAAATGTGTACTCATCTGTTGTTCAGTCACATACCTGGGCTCCCTTCGCACTGATGACTGCTGGATGAGCAAGGGTCACTTTTCCTTAGAAATTCAGTCACTGGTAAGGACACAGAGAACATATTTTGAATTAAGAGAGACAAAATATGACAAGGTCAGAGCCAGAATTATATATATGGTAACAAATATTAATAACATTTTGGAACAAGACAAGGGTGTTCATTCTTTTGCCTACTTATTACCTTATTAGGAGTCAATGTAAGGGAAAGAGTGAAGGAGAAAAATGTAACAAAAAAGGAATATCAGTGGTTAAATATGTTCATTTGAATAATATCTTGTTTTATATGTTAATTTCGTCAATTTTAAAGCAGAAACCTATTGCTACTGATGGACCCCGCAAAGGTGACAGGATAAAAATTTAGCACAAAAAAATTCAGTAAGTTTCATGTATAACAAAGTTACTATTTAAGAAATCATAGAAAAACATGCCATTCACACACATGCCATGCAAGCACACATGCATACACACCCACACATGAACACACACACATCCAAAACGTAAAAGGGTTCACTGACGGTTTAAGAAAGTAAAAATGTCAAAGAAATTTCAGGATAAAATTCCTCCATGGTTATGAGATAACAGAGATATTACTTTACAAATGGCATTCTTCCAAGAGCAATTCACACATCCAATGTAATCTCCAATCAAAGTTTTTCATACACAATTAAAAATGTAATTGTAATTTCATATGGGAACAAGAAGTTTCACTTGGCCAAAAACAAACAGAAAAAGAAAAAAAACAACAACAACAACACAATAAAAACCAGGCATAATAGATCAGAATGAATTATCAGGATCCCAGATATCACATTGTGCTATACAGCTGAAGTGAAAAATCTACACAACATGTCAGGAAAGTTAGTACATGAATCAATTGATTAGAAATGAGGACTTACATATAATCCCAAAGTGATAGCTGTTTGTTTAATAAAATTTAAAAAAAATTAATAAATGATTCTGATCAATGGGTATAGCTACAGATAAAATAATGAAATTAGATACTTATTAATTGCCCTCCAATTCTCAACTGCAAATGTGTTTCAAAGATTGTAGCATAAGACCCGATGACTTCAATGTAAAAGAGGAGAAAGTAGGTAGTAAATTTTAAGTCATGGACAAAAGATAGAACTTTTACACGGGACGTTCGATATCATAAGAATAGGGTAAAATTATTAAATATATCTATAAAAATAAAGCCATAAAATGTAAGTGGCATTTTAAGCATTTATATGAAACCTATTGACTAATAAGAAAGCCATTTTTGGAGAGATTTGACTATACAATGAGCCTGTACATTAAAAATATATAAAAATCTCTAGCACTGTTTTCTATTTCATGTGGAAAAATATTAAATTCAGATAGACAAAACAGTCCTGAACGATAAGATAACTTCAGACACAATCACAAGTACTGGCCTCAAGCCGTACTGCAGAGCAATAGTGATAGAAACTATATGGTATTTGTACAGAAAAAGACAGGTTGATCAGTTTATTGGAATCAAAACCCCAGAAATAATCTTCCATACCCTTCCATACCTATGGACATTTTTTGACAAAGAAACCAAAGCCATATTAAAAAAAAAAAACAAACAAACATCTTCAACAAATGGTGCTAGTCTATCTGATGACTACAGGTTGAAGAATGGAAATAGTTCCATTCTTAAGCATAAAACTTAAGTCCAACTGGATATAATAAAACAAGATGGATTAAAATATTCTTGAATGCACAGATGCAGGACACAGTTTCCTAAAAGAACACCAACGGCTCTGGTTCTAAGAACAAAAATTGATAACTGGAACCTCATGAAACTGCAGAGCTTTTTTAATGTCTAGAACACTGTTAATAAGACTAAACAAAAGACTACAGATTGGGAAAGGATCTTCACCAAACCTCCATCTGCCATTTTTATACCTCTCAGTACACAAGGAAAAGAGAGTAAAAATTTTAACTTTTATAAAGACCACTATTTTGAGACCAAAAATTTGCAAGCCATGAAAAGAATCATACAGGAAAAGGTATACATGGTGTTAGAAGTGAAAACATTTTTGTTGCTCAGGTTCAAGAGTTACTATAGATAAAGAGAAAATATATGGCTCATAATACAGTCAGGGACCCTAATAATGAAACAATAGAGGAAACTAAAATAATTAATGAATAATAAATATCATAATTGCTTAAAGTGATGAAGATTTCTAGTTGATACTTTTCTTATAGCTCTGAGACTGCAAGATTTGGGTGGTCTATAACTTGCACTGTAGATGAATGTGGCCTTTGAGTAAAGAAGATTTACCTCCTTAGGCTACTTGATTAGATTAAATCTAGGCCTTATCACAATACCCCAATGGGAGGGTTTCTAAATAAAAACAAAAGAATCTCTTAAATCTGGCCTTGTGATATCATGTGGCTTCGGATTGGATGTAGGTACTCTGAATGTTGCAGGAATTAGGAAACTAAGGATATACAAACCTTCCTCTTTGAGACAAAATCTGTTTGTGTGTAAATGAGTCTCTCAATTGTAAAAATCATTATATCCACTTGGTCGGTGCAATAGAAGATCCCCAAAAGGATCAGGTAGTGGAACGCATGAGGGGTAATGACATTAGCATAATGACCCAGAATATAGAAGTTATTATTTAATGCCCCCATGAAATATTAAGAGGACTAGTCAGTTAGTGGAGGAAGACTAGCAGCAAACAGAACTTCATGAAATTCCTAAGTAAGCAATAGGGCACCAGGGACTTGACCAGGCAGACAGAATTCCAAATAATAGAAGAGATAATACCAGAATAAGGAAGACAGAGTAAAAACTGTGTGACTACAGACTAGCCACATCTACATTCTAAGAATATATTAGTCAGAGATACAATAAGAAAATATTACTTGCTGAAAAATATGTTCTTTAAATTTTCTTTAAAAATTTTGTTTCCCAATGGGTAGGCAATTATGTATGCTGTAATGTACACTGTTCATTTATTTCCTGTACCAAATTAAACTGTGGGCCAGCATTACTTGCCTGGCCATTTGCCATTCAGCATTTAGTTTGGTTAATGGGATGGCAAAGACCATGGCATATATCTGGAGAATATAAGAGTGGTTGAAGTAGATTGGCAAATAATACAGACAAGGGTGTATCTCTGTTAAATTGAATTAGAAATGTTCCTCATAGATTCTAGTATTTGAACACTAGGTTCCTAAGTGGTGGATATGTTAGGTGTGGTTTTGGTGATATAGTCTTCCTAGTGGAAATACATCATCATCCATGGTTTTATGATTAGAAGTCGTGGGCTGTCTCTCTTCCTTCTTACTACTCATCATCTATTCTTCCTTCCTCCTGACTGTATTTAGAGGTTTGATCTTTGGGCACCCTAAGTCTTTATTTTTTTTTTCGGAGCTGGGGACCGAACCCAGGGCCTTGTGCTTGCTAGGCAAGCGCTCTACCACTGAGCTAAACCCCCAACCCTCACCCTATGTCTTTAAATTGAAGTTTATCAGCATAAAGACATAATAAATGTTCTGGAAAATGTAAATGATAACAGTGCTTCAAAAGTATCAAATCATTACACACATATATTTCCAAATAGTTCCAACATATATGTATAATTAATAAATGAAAATAAGATCTCCTCTTTCTCCTTAAATGTAGGAGAAAAGAGACTTATAAAGGGGTTTCTGCCTGCACCTGGAACTGACCCAGTGTCATACCTCTCTTTATCCAATTCCCTTAGGTGTAGAGTAGGACTCTCAGAAGTGCAGACAATCTTGAACACTTGGGAGCCCACCAATTCTGCTCACATTATTGGCCAAAGTTGAACCTGTATAGAACCTTCTGGACATAGTGATCTAGCTGCAGTCTGGGACAGGATACTTTTGTTATCAGAAAGCTGGTCTCCTAGAATTCTGACACACCTGAAACCTGAGGGAAGACCACCACTTCTGCTCTGAGGGACCCACCTAGAATCCTTTGGACACAGAAACCTAGTAGACGGAGAAACCAAGATATGCTGTGACAAAAAGAAATTTACACAGTATTGTTCCACAAATCCAGCCCTACAAAAGATAATACATGGAAGACTCCAACATAAGGAGGGAAACTACACTCTAGAAATAATAAGAAAGTTATTTTCATGAAACAATCACAATCGAATAAAATTGATTTTCAACCAAAAGATACCAAAAAAGATAAGGAATGACACTTCATACTCATCAAATGAAAAATCCACCAAAACTCTTAATCCTAAATATCTACGCTACAAATACAAGGGAACCTACATTCATAAAAGATACCTTAATAAACCTCAAAGCACACATTTTGTCTCACACAATAATAGTGGGAAACTTCAATATCCCTCTCTCATCAATGGACAGATCATGGAAACAGAAACTAAAAAGAGATATAATGAAAATAACATGTTATGAAACAAACGGATTTAAGAGATATCTGTGGAATGTTTCATCCTAAAACAAAAGAATATACCTTCTTCTCAGCTCCTCATATTACCTTCTCCAAAATTGACCATATACTTGGTCACAAAACAGGCCTCAGCAAATGCAAGGCTATTGAAATACTCCCAGGCATTCTATCAGATCACCATGGACTAAGGCTGGTCTTCAATGACATCAAAGAAAACACACATGCACATGGCAGCTGAAGACCGTTCTACTCAATGATAACTTGGACAAGGAAAAAATAAAGAAGGATATTAAATGCTTCTTAGAATTTAATGAAAATGAAGGCAAAGCATACCCAAAGTTATGGAACACAGTGAAAGTGGTGCTAAAAGGAAAACTCATAGCTTTGAGTGAAAAAGAAATTGGAGGGAGCATACACTAGTGTTTGTCTCACGTGTAAAAAGCTGGAACAAAAAGAAGCAAATACACCCAAGTGGAGCACATGGCTGGAAATAATCAAACTCAGGGCTGAAGTCAACCAAGTAGAAGCAAAAAGAGCTACAGAAAGAAACAACAAAACCATGAGCTGGTTCTTTGAGAAAATCAGCAAAATGTATAAACCCTTACCCAGACTAACTAGGGGGCACACTGAGAATATCCCTATTCACAAAATCAGAAATGAAAAGGGAGACATAAGAACAAGAAATGAGAAAATTAAAAAAAACCATCAATTTCTATTACAAATTAATCCTTTGAAAAAATCCCATAACTCCTAAAGAAATAAATGCATTTATTAAAAGTCTCCCAAACAAAAATCACCCAGGACCAGAAGGGAGTAGTGCAGAAGTCAACCAGACCTTCAAAGAAGACATAACACCAATACTGTCCAATATAATCCAGAAAAGAGAAGCAGAAGGAATACTACCCAACCCCTTCTATGAAGCCACAATTACCCAATTATACAGTTACAACAAAGGGAGGTCAAATGGATATATATCAGAAAGGAACAAGGCAAAATATCACAATTTGTTGATGCAATAATAGGATACTTAAGTGACCCAAAATTTCCAACAGAGAACTACAAACCTGATAATAAACTTCAGCAATATGGTTGGATATAATATTAACTAAAAGAAATCAATAGCGTTCCTCTACTCAAAGGATAAATAGGTTGAGAAAGAAATAATGTAAGTGACACATAATTGTCACAAATATCTTAAATATCTTGGTGTGACTCTAACCAAGCAAGTGAAAATCTGTAGGAAATGAACTTCCAGTTTATGTAGAAAGAAATTAATGAAGATCTCAGAAGATGGAAAGATCCCCCATGCTCTCGATTGGCAGGATTGATATTGTTAAAATGGCCATCTTGCCAAGAGCAATCTACAGATTTGATGCAATCCCAACAAAATTTCAAATTAATTCTTCAAAAAGTTTGAATAGCAATTTGCAAATTCATTTGGAAAAACTAAAGCTCAGGATAACAAAAAATATCCTTAACTATAATAGAACTTCTGGGGGAAATATGTTCCCTGACATCGGGTGTATTTCAGAGCAACATTGATGAAAACTGTATGGAATTGGTACAGAGACAGGCAGGCAGATCAATGGAATAGAATTGAAGACCCAGAAATGAACCCACACACCTATTGTACCTTGATTTTCTAAAGGAACAAAAACCATTCAGTGCAATAAATGATGTTATTTTCAACAAATGGTGGTGGTTCATCTGGAAGTCAGCATGTAGAAGAATGAAAATCGATCCATTCTTACAAAGTCAATTCCAAGTTGATCGGGAACCTCCACATAAAATGAGATACACTCGAACTAATTGAAAAAAAAATGGGGAAGAGACTTGAACACATGAGCAATGGGGAAATTTTCCTGAAAAGAACACCAATGACTTATGCTCTAAGATCAAGACTTGAAAATTGGGACCTCATAAAATTGCAAAGCTTCTGTAAGGCTAAGGACAGTGTCATTGGTACAAAACGGCAGCCAAGAGGTTGGGAAAAAAATCTTTACCAATCCTACATCAAGTAGAGGGCTAATTATCCACACTATACAAAGAACTCAAGAAGTTAGACACCAGAGAATCAAATAACCTTATTGAAAATGAGGTACAAAGTTAAATAAAGAATTCTCAGCTGAAGAATATTGAATGACTGAGAAGGACCTAAAGAAATGTTCAACATACTTAGTCATCAGGGAAATGCAAATCAAAACAACACTGAGATCCTCCACACATATCAGTCACAATGGCTCAGATCAAAAACTCAGGTGAGGATGTAAAAAAAAGAGGAACACTCCAGTATTGTTAGTGTGTTAGCAAGCAGGTTCCATCACTCTGGAAATCAGTCTGGACGTTTCTCAGAAAATTGGACATAGTATTAGCTGAGGACCAAGCTATACCAGTCCTGAGCATATACCCAAAAGATATATAGCAAGGCCCATGCTCCACTTTGTTCATAGAAGTCTTTTTTTTTTTATTATAGGCAAAGCTGGAAAGAACCCAGATGTACTTCAACAGAGGAATGGATACAGAAAATATGGTACATTTATACAATAGAGTACTACTGAGCTATTAAAAACAATGACTTAATAAAATTCATAAGCAAATGGATGGAATTACAAAATATCCCTTAATTTGGTAACCCCATCACAAAAACCATGTACACGGAATGTACTCACTGATAAGAGGATATTAGATCAAAAGCTTGGATTACACAAGATTCTATCCACAGACCAAATGAAGCTCAGTAAGAATGCGAAAAAAAGTGGAGATGCTTCAGTCTACTTTGAAAGGGGAACAAAAATATTCATAGGAGTAGATACAGAGACAAAGTTAGGAGCAGAGACTGAAGAAATGGCCATTCAGAGCCTGCCCCATCTGGGGATCCAGGCCATATCCGTACATTCACCAAATCCAGACAATATTGCTGGTGCCCAGAAGTGCATACTGATAGGAGCCTCATTCAATTCTCTCCTGAGAGGCTCTCCAAGAGTATGAAAAATACAGAGGTGAATGCTCTAAGCCAACCACTGAACTGAGAACTGGGTCCCCATTGGAGGATTTAGAGAAAGGACAGCATTAACTAAAGGGACTTGCAACCCCATAAGAATAACAATACCAACTAAGCAGTGCTCCCAGGGAATAAACCACCATGCAAAGACTCAACAAATCCACTGCTCCAGCTGCATATATCACAGAGGATGTCATGTTGGGAACCAATGGGAGAAGAAGCCCTTGGTTCTGCCAAAGTTTTACTCCCCACTGTAAAGGAATGCCATTGCATGGAGGTTGGAAGGGTGTGTGGATGATTTGGTGAACACCCTCATAGACAAAGGGGGTTGGGTGTTGTGATACCTGTTAGTCGATGTGAAACTGGGAAAGTGGCTATATAAAAAATATCCAATAGAAAATAAATAAGATGCTCCAACATACAACAAAGACACATGCTCCACTATGTTCATAGCAGCCTTATTTATAATAGCCAGAAGCTGAAAAGAACCCAGATGTCCTTCAACGAGGATTGGATTTTAAATGTGGTAAATCTACATAAAGGAGTACTACTCAGCTATCAAAAACAATGACTTCATGAAATTCATAGGCAAATGGGATGAACTAGAAAATATCATCCTGAGTGAGGTAACACAATCACAGAAAAACACACTGGGCATGCACTCACTGATAAATGGATATGAGCCCCAAAGCTCAGATTACCCCAGATGCAATCCACAGACAACAGGGAGCTCAAGAAGAAGGATGACCAAAATGTGGATGTCCCCACTCCTTCTTAAAAGGCGAAAAAAAAATCCATAGGTGGGGATATGGAGGCAAAGTTTAGAGCAGCAACTGAAGGAACAACCATTCAGAGCCTGCCCCACATGTGGTCCATATATATATATATATATATATATATATATATATATATATATATATATACAGCTACCAAAACTAGATAAGATTAATGAAGATAAAAAGTGTATGCTGAAAGGCACCGGATATAGATGTCTCTTGAGAGACACATCTAGAGCATGTCGAATACAGAGGTCAATGCTACCATCAAACCACTGAACTGAGAACAGGACTCCCTTGAGGGGAACTAGAGGAAGGGTTAAAGAACTGAAGGGGCTTGCAAGCCCATAAGAACAACAATGCCAAACAACCAGAGCTTCCAAGGACTAACCCAATACCAAAAGACTATACATGGACTGACCCAGGGCTCCAACAGCATATGTAGCAGAGAATAGCCTTGTTCAGACACCAGTAGAATGGGAAGCCCTTGCTCCTTCCAAAGTTGGACCCCAAGTGCAGTGGAATGTTGGTAGGGTGGCTGGTAAAGGGAGTGGATGGAGGGGGGACACCCATATGGGGGAGAAGAGTGGGATGAGCGCTTATAGACAGGAAATCTGGAAAGGGAATAACATTTGAAATGTAAATAAAGAAATATATCTAATAAAAAAATTAAAAATGTAAATAAAGAATCCTATAGAGGTTGTTGTGTAACACACATGCGAATAATTATTATGATAATGTTGTTTATATAGTTCCTTTACATATATATATATATGTTTCTCAAATACAGTTAAATAATATTTAGTGGAAAAAAATTAATTCTGTAGTCAGATAGGTGGAAATCAAAAGAAAAAGTAACAGTGTGTGATCTCATTCAAATCTGAAAAAAGACAAATACTCCCTGTTCTCTCCATATTAGATGCGTTTTGTTTTACGAGGTTTTACAGAAGCCATGTGAAAAATATGATTCTGAAAATTAGTCATTGGTATATGCAATGCATTTGGAGAGGAGTAGGAGTGTAATATTTAGCAAATGTAAGTAGAAAGGAGATTTCTGGAGGGAGAAATTCTATGTTGATTTTGGTATGACAAGGTTTGGAAAAATAGGGGTTGACAGCAAGGTCAAACTAAAGTAAAATGACATATAGAAGTTATTTGGGAGCTTATATACTAGTTTATACTATGTTACAGAATAACAAGTAAGAATACTAGATTATATGTAATATAAAATAATGTAGAAAGAACACTGTCAGCCAAATGTTTAATCAGGAATGGGGAAAGGTCTTATAGTTGAGTAAAGTGGAGTGTGTAAGCAAAACTTAGGATGTATGAAAAATCTTTATGAAACACACACACACACACACACACACACACACACATATACATATATTTCATATGAAGTACATGAGTCCGTTATCATAGTTATGCTTTACATATGACTTCAAATTTTATAATTATGTATAATATAATATGTATTCTAATACATAATAAACTACATATATAATTATAAAATACAAAAAAAACCTATACGGGGTATCAAGTGAAGGGATGAGCTGGCCATGTCACAGTGAACTTTCTGACCAAGAATTGTCCTGTCTAAAACAACTGCAGTGAACAAAATGGAGAAGAACCTTTGGCAAATGTGATGCAGTGCCCAGCCCAACTTGGGATCCATTACAAGGGGATGCTCCAAGGCCTGGCACTATTATGGATACTATGGTGTACTTATAGACAGGAGCTTAGAATAGCTGTCTTCTAAGAGGCTCCAAAAGCAGCTGACCAAGACAGAAGCAGATATTTATATCCAAACTATGGACTGAAATTGGACATCATGTGGTGGAATTAGGGAATGCTGGAGGAAGTTAAGAAGGATGGATACCCCATAGGAAGACCAGGAGTCTCAAATAATCTGCACCCCTGAGATTTCTCAAACACTGAGACATGTAACAGGCAGCATAGCAGAGCTGGTCTAAGGCAACTGACTCATATACAGCAGAGGAATGCCTCTTCTGGCCTCAGTGAGAGATGACATGCCTAACCCTCAAGAGTCTATAGGGCCCAGGGAGTGAGGAGGCCTGGTGGGGGGTTGGGGAGTGGGTATATTCTCTTAGATACAGGAGAGCAGAGCAATGAGATGAAGAACTGTGGGAGACTGGGCCAGGAGGGGTTAATGCATGAAGTGTAAAAAAAAATAATAAAAAGCTATAATTGCATAGAATATGGAGATATTTATATAAATATATACATATACTTTTCACATGTAATACATATATAAAGTTGTATATACTGATATATTTCACATATATCAAATATATTTAAAGTATACTTTATATACTATATATAATGTTGTTTATACATACATATACATATGCATGTTTATGTGTACATACACTCATAATATATACATATTTTCATACTCTAATCAAGGACTGCTAGTCTATATTTAGTAGCTACGTATGGAGATTGTTATGCATTATAATGTATATTATATTTCATTTTATAATCATAAATTTACTGCTTATAATTTTATAAATACTATATATACCATATATATTATTTTAATATATAGTACAAGCATTTACTTATATGTAAATGCATATATATTTATTCATTATCTTTCAAACAGAAGAATCTAGTTTAGTGTAAATACTAATCCAAGAAGATATGCGTTATTAAAGAATATGTTAGTGCCAGACAAGGATTAATTTAGAATTTAATATAGAAATTATTCCTATAATTTATAACTTATAGAAGTTATAAGTCAAAGAATCCCAGAAAACATGTGTAATTGTTCATAATCAATATAAGAATCAACAATACACTTCACCAAAATTAAACATAAATATAACTTCATATGGAAACAAGAAAGACTCACTATAGAAAAAACACTTAACAACCAAGTTGCAAGTAGTATCATCATACCAGATTTAAATTATACTACATAGCTAGAGTAACAAAAGGTGTATGATATGGTACTACTATGCTAGAACTGCATTAATTAACAATTCTTGAGAAAAAAATAACCTTCAGAAACATTCAGAGTGCTGGTTGCATGAGTCACTACATGATTCCACATTGGAAATACCTTAAAAATCTTAAAACCATACAACATTTTGAAATGAAAAAGAAAATACAAAAAAAAAAGCAAAGGGCATGCCTCAGTGGACTTCTCTGTTCCAGAGCCTGCAGTAGTCTTCACTGGGTTCTCTGTACATATCTTACAGCATTCAGCTTAGTGTTTTTATGGCATTCCTGAGTGTGAAAACAAGTTGGTCTGTGATTCTGGTGAACACTCCTCTGCAAAATTTCCTTCTGTTTGGTTGCCTTGTCCACCCACAGTATGAAGGTTTTTTTTTTCATTTTAATACATTTCTTTTTAATATGATTCTTCATTTTCTTTTGGGTGTGCTTTTCTAGTGGAAGACAGAAAGTGGCAGACCTAGAGGGGAGGATAGATGGGGAGTAGGTGACAGAAGCACAAAAAGAAACTGCAATAACGATATATTGTATTAAAATTAATTTCTATCTAATCACCATTGACTAGACCATGATGCTCTTCAATAGCAATAAGAACAGAAAGTCCACATACACTTACATATTTTTGGACATTCTCTGACAGATAAATCTCCAAGGTCATGACTTACTTTTGTTTTTGTTTGACTGTTTGGCAGGTCTTATTGGATTTGTGTTTTTGTATTTCATTTCAAAATGGTGTTGTATTTATTTTTTAAGTACTCCTTTTAAAATATTAATCATTTTAGTTATTTACATACTAAGTGATATGTCCTTTTGCAGTTTTCCCTCTATGAAACCCCATCCTTACTCCCTCTCCCGCTTCTTCTTTTCCTCTATGAAGTGCTCCTGTACTCACTCCTCTAGCATCACACTATGCGATGGCATCAAGCCTCCATCAGATCAAAGGCCTTCCCTACTATTGAAATCAGATAAGGCCATCCTCTGCCACATATATATTTGGAGGGCTAGAAGCCTCCATGTATATGCTGTTTGGTGGTTTCATTTCTGGAAGCTCTGGGTAGTCTAATTTGTAGATGTTGTTCTTCCCATGGGCTTTCAATCACCGTCAATTCCTTCAGTTCTTCCCGTGGCTCTTGATTTGTGTCCCTTGGTTCAGTCCGAAGGTTGGCTCTGAGTATCTGCATCTATATTGGTCAGATGCTGGTAGAATCTCTCAGGGAACAGTCTTAACAGGCTTCTGTCAGCAATAGAGTTAGGGTTTGGTGGCTGCAAATGAGATAGATCCCTATGTTGGGCAAGTCTGGATGCCCTTTCTGTCTCTATTTCACTTTTTGGTCCCTTTCTTTCCTTTGAACAGGAACATTTCTGGGTTAAACATTTTGAGATGATTGGGTGGCCCCCTCCTTCTACTGGGGGCCATGTCTATCTACTGTAGATGGTCTCTACAGGTTGTATTTTCCCCTTGTGTAGTATTTTGGATAAAGCCATCACCATTGGAGCCTCTTGTATCTCTGGAGTCCGGGATTTTCTAGTGGGTACCCTCAACTCCCTGTCCCCAACTGTTACATGTTCCTACTCAATTTTCTAACCATGTGTACTTCTTTTCTGTCCATTTCCATAAAAAGTCCTACCCCTTATCTTTCTCTCACAGGCCCTTCCTTCCTTCTATACTTGTGATTATTTTGCTTCCCATTCTATGTAAAAATGAAAGATCTGGAACTTGCTCTTCCTTCTTTTTCAGCTGAATATGGTTTGTGAGTTGGGAAATAACACCAAACACATTTTCACAGGGAAAATTACCTGGACAGAACACCAATGACTCATGCTCTAAGATCAAGAATTGATAAATGGCACCTCATAAAATTGAAAAGATTCTGTAAGGCAAAGAACACTGTCAGTAGGACAAAATTGCAACCCAAAGATTGGAAAAGATATTTAGCAACCCTACATCATATAGTGGGTTAATATTCAAAATATACAAAATTTCAACAGGATAGACTCCAGAGAACCAAGTAAAAGTAATAAAAATGATGTATGGGACAAGTGCTTCTCTATGAAGATAGCAGCCTTATTTATAACAGCCAGAAACATGAAACAATCCAGATATCCTGCAACATAGCAAAGTATTACCAATATGTCATACATATACTATTCAGCTATTAAAAACAATGACTTAATGGAATCCATATGCAAATGGACAGAACTAGAAATATCATCCTGAGTGTGACAATCCCATCAAAAAACAGACACACATATGGTGTGCACTCACTGATAAGTGGATATTAGCCCAAAATCTAGGATTTCCCAAGATAAAATCCACAGACCCAGTGAAGCTCAAGAAGAAAGACGGCCAAAGTGCGGATGTGTCAAACCTTCTTAGAAAGGGGAATGAAAATATTCATTGATGTAGATACAGAGAGAAATTTTAGAGCAGAGACTGAAGAAATGGGCATTAAGAGGGTGGCTCACCTAGAGATTCAGCCCATATACATACAGCCACCAAACCCAGACAATATTGCTTATTCCAAGATGTGTATGCTGAGAGTAGCCTGATATAGCTGTCTTCTGAGAGACTGTGCAAGAGCATGACACATTTAGAGGTGAATGATCTCATACAACGATTGAACTGAGAACTGGGTATGCATTGGAGGAGTTAGAGAAAGGATTGAAGGAGCTGAAGGGATTTGCAACCCCATAAGAAAAGCAATACCAACCAAACAGAGATCCTAGGGTGTAAACTAATATTCAAAGAATACGCATGGGAAGACCCACAGCTCCAGCCTCATATTTAGCAGAGACTACCCATGTTAAGCACCAATGGGTGGAGAAGTCCTTGGTCCTGCATAGGCTGGACATCCCATTGCAGGGGATGCCAGTTGGGGATGCAGAAAGGAGCAAGTGGATGGGTGGGGGATCACACCCATAGAAGAAGGGGGAGGGGGAAAGGTATATATGGCTTATGTATTGGAAACCCATGAAAGAGGATATCATTTGAAACATAATTTAAAAACATCCAAGAAAAATGATTTAAAAAGTGAAAATGTGGTACATTTACACAATGGAGTACTACTTAGTTTTTAAAAGCATTGACTTCATGAAATTTGCAGGCCAATAAATGGAACTAGAAAAAATTCTGAATGAGGTAACCCAGACAAAAAGAACACATATGGTATGTACTCACTGATAAGTGGACTTTAATCCAAAAGTTCAGAAAGTCCTCAAGTGCTTGTATACCTTCCCATCCAGCAGGGCATGGCAGAACCTAACTTAAATTCCCTTAGAAATATTGTTTTTATCCAACATCTGTATACCAATATAACTGTTCTTTTTTCTGTCTGTCCTTACGCCCACACATGAATAATCAACAATCCTTTCAGCTCTTTGATCTGTTTATATTTATGCTGTAAAAGGACTGAACTGTGGCAGGACAGATTGAAGGCTCAAGGGGAGGGGCATTGCAGCCCACACAGGGACAGGACAAAAGAAGACAGGTCCTGATGTGATCAGGTTTTCCACAGCCAAAGACTTGATATGTAGAGCATAATATTCTATTCCCAACAAATTTGCAATCCTTGATATGAAAAAAAAATCATGTCTACCTATGAAACAAATTATGGGGCTATCTGGGAGCTGACCTTGTTGCTGCATTGCATTGCTTAGCATTTCTAGGGTGTATGGGACAGGCATCTTTGGCTGCCTCTTCTCCCAGCAGGATCTGCTGCACTGACTTAATTAATCACACTTCCAAACCACAGTCTGTGCTAGTGAGCTAGCATAACCCTACAATCACGCATGTGTGCATGGTTGCCAGGCTGCAGCGTTTGAAAATCTTTTCTAATGCTAATGACACAAGGGAGGTGGCCATGAGTTTTAAGCTGTTATATTGCCAATATGAAAACGGAGGGTCTTCATAAACCCCTGCATAAATTGATCAGGGATAAATTCAAGTTGCTTTCTGGGCAATGGTGACTACAGAATAATGTTTTGTATTTGCTTTCAGATCCCTATACAAAGGAAAGAAAGACAGTTTAGGAAAAAATGTGACAGAAACTAGACAATGTACAAAAGCACAAGATACTTGTAATATCAGGAGAAATGTAAAATTTAAAGATGCTGCCTTTAATATGTTCTTCATTAATCAGTTTTACTTGATCAGGTGTATTTTTAAAATTTCCTAAGTGTCCATGTAAATGAAATTCTTAGAATGAACATAATATTCATTGTTTAATGAAAGTATTGGTTTATCATTCAGTGATGAAATTTATCTTCAGATTTAAAAAATTTTGCTATGAGATACTTATATATTTGTTTGTTTTCTTGGATCTTTTTATCAGAGTCTTACTGGTTAGAATTTGCTGAACCGGTTTGAATTCAGAAATTTACTAGCTTCTGCCTCATAACTGCTAGAAAAAAATGTCATGTGCCACAATTTTAGCTCCATTTTATTATATTTAGTTGTGTGTATATATTTCACTTTCTGTCTCCATCTTTTTCTCTATGACTCAGTCTCTATTTCTGTTTCAGTCTCAGTTTGTCCTCTCTCTCTCTCTCTCTCTCTCTCTCTCACTTTCTCTCTCTATCTCTCTCTCTCTCTCTGTGTGTGTGTGTGTGTGTGTGTGTTTGTGTACATATGTGTACGTAGGTACCAAAAACTGTATATGTCTGCAGATCAGCAATTCCATGAAGATTTGAGATTACTGATATGAATCTGGGAAATAATATTGCAGAGAGGCTCTTGCTTTTACAAGAAGAAACATCACTCAGGATCTTCTATGCTACTTTAATAATTGGCAATTTAGATGGGTGCTGAAAATGTAAATGAAAGAACAAAAATGTAAAGTGGCTGCTGATTTAAATGTTCATAAATTCAATTATTTTCCAATAAGCATAAATATATTGATTTAGTAATATCCTTTACATAGATACATTGGAAATGGCAATGAATACAGAATTACTAAATGTGCTTTGTATTTGGACAATCTGTACTGTGCACTATAAAATCATGGAATCAAACATTTTGCAAAAATATCAGGGTGACTTTTAAATCATATGGAAATATGCAGCTTTCTATCCCATGGCAGAACTATCAGAAGATATCATTGTGTCTAAATTTGCTTCAATATAGGACTGAGCAGATAAATATTGTAATATATCAATTCAGGCCATCCTGAGAGAAGGGGGTGACCACCATTAAACAGGCAGTGCTACTACACATCAGTCTCTCAGAATCTTCTGTCAATACTGGAGAAGTTTAAAAATTGCTGAAAAAATACTTCTGACTTCAAGAATTTTACAGATACCTCTCAAATATTTTTTTTTATTAACTTGAGTATTTCTTATATACATTTCGAGTGTTATTCCCTTTCCCGGTTTCCGGGCAAACATCCCCCTCCCCCCTCCCCTTCCTCATGGGTGTTCCCCTCCCAACCCTCCCCCCATTGCCGCCCTCCCCCCATAGACTAGTTCACTGGGGGTTCAGTCTTAGCAGGACCCAGGGCTTCCCCTTCCACTGGTGCTCTTACTAGGATATTCATTGCTACCTATGGGGTCAGAGTCCAGGGTCAGTCCATGTATAGTCTTTAGGTAGTGGCTTAGTCCCTGGAAGCTCTGATTGCTTGGCATTGTTGTACTTTTGGGGTCTCGAGCCCCTTCAAGCTCTTCCAGTTCTTTCTCTGATTCCTTCAATAGGGGACCTATTCTCAGTTCAGTGGTTTGCTGCTGGCATTCGCCTCTGTATTTGCTGTATTCTGGCTGTGTCTCTCAGGAGCGATCTACATCCGCTCCTGTCGGTCTGCACTTCTTTGCTTCATCCATCTTGTCTAATTGGGTGGCTGTATATGTATGGGCCACATGTGGGGCAGGCTCTGAATGGGTGTTCCTTCAGTCTCTGTTTTAATCGTTGCCTCTCCCTTCCCTGCCAAGGGTATTCTTTTTCCTCATTTAAAGAAGGAGTGAAGCATTCACATTTTGATCATCCGTTTTGAGTTTCGTTTGTTCGAGGGATCTAGGGTAATTCAAGCATTTGGGCTAATAGCCACTTATCAATGAGTGCATACCATGTATGTCTTTCTGTGATTGGGTTAGCTCACTCAGGATGATATTTTCCAGTTCCAACCATTTGCCTACGAATTTCATAAACTCGTTGTTTTTGATAGCTGAGTAATATTCCATTGTGTAGATGTACCACATTTTCTGTATCCATTCCTCTGTTGAGGGGCATCTGGGTTCTTTCCAGTTTCTGGCTATTATAAATAAGGCTGCGATGAACATAGTGGAGCACGTGTCTCTTTTATATGTTGAGGCATCTTTTGGGTATATGCCCAAGAGAGGTATAGCTGGATCCTCAGGCAGTTCAATGTCCAATTTTCTGAGGAACCTCCAGACTGATTTCCAGAATGGTTTTACCAGTCTGCAATCCCACCAACAATGGAGGAGTGTTCCTCTTTCTCCACATCCTCGCCAGCATCTGCTGTCACCTGAGTTTTTGATCTTAGCCATTCTCACTGGTGTGAGGTGAAATCTCAGGGTTGTTTTGATTTGCATTTCCCTTATGACTAAAGATGTTGAACATTTCTTTAGGTGTTTCTCGGCCATTCGGCATTCCTCAGCTGTGAATTCTTTGTTTAGCTCTGAACCCCATTTTTTAATAGGGTTATTTGTTTCCCTGCGGTCTAACTTCTTGAGTTCTTTGTATATTTTGGATATAAGGCCTCTATCTGTTGTAGGATTGGTAAAGATCTTTTCCCAATCTGTTGGTTGCCGTTTTGTCCTAACCACAGTGTCCTTTGCCTTACAGAAGCTTTGCAGTTTTATGAGATCCCATTTGTCGATTCTTGATCTTAGAGCATAAGCCATTGGTGTTTTGTTCAGGAAATTTTTTCCAGTGCCCATGTGTTCCAGATGCTTCCCTAGTTTTTCTTCTATTAGTTTGAGTGTGTCTGGTTTGATGTGGAGGTCCTTGATCCACTTGGACTTAAGCTTTGTACAGGGTGATAAGCATGGATCGATCTGCATTCTTCTACATGTTGCCCTCCAGTTGAACCAGCACCATTTGCTGAAAATGCTATCTTTATTTCCATTGGATGGTTTTGGCTCCTTTGTCAAAAATCAAGTGACCATAGGTGTGTGGGTTCATTGATTCATATTAAGAAAAAAGCCAGTGAAACTACAAGTATTTGTATTTGGAAAAATTGTCACAAGATTCCTGGCAGGAAGTACTCAATAAGACATATTGAAATATTATTATTTTTCCATCATTTTTCTTTATTTTCAATTTGAAAGATGGAATATATTTTTTATCATCAACCTCAACAAAACAGGCACTTTTGTATGATTTATTACATTTAAAACTTGCATCTTTTCCATTTGAACTATTTTGCTGCTTTACTCCAGAGTATTTACATTACAGATTTGCACGTTGGGGTCAGTCTTGATCATGGTTACTATTTTTTTGCATTTTTCTTTGATATTTTATGTTTTTACATTTCAAATGTTATCCACTTTCTTGTTTCCCCTCTTTCCCATCCCTCCTCCCCCTGCTTCTATAAGTATGCCTCCATTCCCACCATCCCATTCCTGCCTCAACAACCTGTCATTCCCTTACACTGTAGAAAAGAGCCTTCACAGGACCAAGGGCTTCCCCTCCTATTGTTGCGAGACAATCCCATCCTCTGCTACATATGCAGCTGGAGCAATGAGTTCCCTCATGTATACTCTTTGGTTGTGGTTTACTATCTGGGAGCACTGGGTGGTCCTGTGGGTTGATATTGTTGTTCTTTCTATGGGGTTGCACACTCCTTCAGCTTCTTCAGTCCTTTCTCTAATTTCTCCATTTAGGCCCAGGTACTCAGTCTGATGGTTAGCTGCAAACATCTTAATCCTTATCAGTAAGGCTCTGGCAGAGCCTCTCAGGAGGCATCCATATCAGGCTCCTCTCAGTAAGCATTTCTTGGCATCAGCAATTGAGACTGGCTTTGGTGGCTCCATATGCGACAGACCCCCAGGTGTGGCAGTCTTTGGATGGCCTTTCCTTCAGTCTCTGTTTCACTATTTGTTCCTGTATTTCCTCCTTTGCATTTTTTGTTCTCCCTCCTAAGAAGTACTAAAGCATACACATTGTGGTCTTGCTTCTTCTTGAGGTTAATAAGGTCTATGAATTGTATCTTGGGTATTTGGATCCTTTGCGCTAATATCCACTTATCATGTGCGTCCTTTTGTGACAGGGTTACCTCAGTCCGAATGATATTTTCTAGTTCCATCCATTTGCCTAAGAATTTCATGAAGTCATTGTATGCTTTATTTTTTTTAAAGACAATGTTTTCATCAATAGCTGTTTCTGGGCAGGATGACACTGTGTAGAACAGACTGGATTTAAGCATACAGTGATTTTTTTTCTTAATCTATCACTTAGCAGGCTAAGGTTAACTATTTTTATATCATGGCTATCCTGTCTTCCAAACTTTATAAAATAGACACAGAAGACAAGTTTATATAGGTTTAGCTAAACAAACAAACAAAAAGAAAAAAAAAAAGAATCCCAAATGTGCAGATATCTATATAATGTGTGTCAAAGTGAGATTAAGACACTGAACGTATCTAAAGAAGTTACTGTGTTTTAAAATAAATTACATTTTATCATGTAAGTAATTACTAATTGTGGATATATTTTTAAAATTATCAGTCTTTGGACTTTGGTTTGAATCATTCTTGCCTGGAATCCAGAAAGATAATTTGTTAGGGAAGAGGCCAGTACTAAGAATACACAGACTGATCCAATCAAGAAGGACAGGTCCTCCTACTTCAATTAAATTAATTATGATTAATTAATTAACTTCAATTAATTTAATTATGCCAGCTCAAAAAAGACAGGGGCTTGCCTCTCAGGTGATTCTAGATCACATCAAGTTGAAAGAAACAATAACCATCTCAATAGTATCTAAGAATAAAAAGTTCTATGATATGTGTGCAATATTCTATTCTTTGATATTCTAAGTTTTAAATCATGCTGTTGTAATCTGTGATTTGCTTTTAATTTTAGCATTGACAGTGTTATCTGAGAAAGTTGTATAAATGTCTGTGTACTGTTTACCATTTATGTTTCATGAAGAGCACTGATACAGCTCCAATTCAATGGATCCTTAACATGGACAGTTAGAAGAGTTGAATCTGTGTGGAATTAATACATCTTAAAGTGAGTGCGAAGGATACTGGTTACAGTATCTGGGGATATAAAGAATTGTGTATTTACTGTTTTTGTCATTTTTCTTAAAAGAAGTTGAATTTGTAAATGCTCAGTTTTTTCTAAAATCCCTCCTGTCTGTAGCATAGAATTCTAGTTTACATGTGATAATCAGTTTACTCATATGCTTTAGCTTTTCATTGTCTCTGATTATTGGTGTCCTCCTCTTCTCCTTCTTCTTCTTTGTCTCCTTGTTCTTCTCCTCCTCATTTTCCTCCTCCTTTACATACTTTCATTTTTTTTGTTCATACCTTATTTTTATTTTTGAAAATTAGGTGAGCCTCATCCTGAAGGGCTGGCTTCAGTCTTCTAGTAATCCTTTTCTCCTATTTCTTTAATGATATGAGTAAAGATGTGAATAAGTATACCTTGAATGCTTTTTAATTTATTTTACATATGCATTTGACTTTGGTTATTAATGTCATTTACAGTTAAAAATTTAGTGAAAAGTCATTGTTACATATGCCTTTAAATCTAATACCTAAAAGAAAGAGGAAGAGTGTTAGAATTGAGTTTATTTACAGCCAGAGTTTCATTCTGGTATCCTTATTAACAACAACAAAAATGTATTAGTAATATTAAAATTGTAGCAGCAAAAATTTATTTCTGATCTTAATCTTGAGTGGGAAGCACAGGGTTGCTGAAGTAGAGCTTGTAACTTAAAGCACAGAGAGGAAGCAGAGAGAGCTGTTTGAAATATCATGAGATTTTTGAAAGATGGAAAGCTATCCCTAAGTTATTTTTGTCTAGCAATGCAGAAGCTCCTAATCTTCCCCAAATGGCCAGGAATTAGGAGTAAAGTATCTGAAAATTGGAGACATCTCATTCAAACCACTCACAACAAAATAATACTAAAAATGTATACTGTACAACTTTAAAATCACCTTATTTATCATCGGATAAGTATTATTTAGAAGTTCA
The DNA here is from genome assembly GCF_021556685.1 of Rattus norvegicus. Classification (NCBI taxonomy): domain Eukaryota; kingdom Metazoa; phylum Chordata; class Mammalia; order Rodentia; family Muridae; genus Rattus; species Rattus norvegicus. The sequence continues at coordinate 125,161,223 of NC_141534.1, forward strand.
AAATGTCTTCTGAGACTCAGGTCAGTACTTTTAACGTGACTCCTGTAAATGCAAAAGCAAGTTACATATTTCCAGTGTAAAATGGCAAGGAGCATATATTTCCTTTCCTTTGAATCAGACACAGGTTGTCCAGAGAAATGCTTAGGATGACCTTGAGCTTGGTATCTTTCTGCCTCTACCTCTGGAGTGCTGTTGTTCCTTGTGTGTACAATTTAACCTGCAATTGTGATGAATATCAAACACAAGTCTGTTTATGTTATGGAAGTCCTTTATCAAAGGTTGTCAATCAAACATATCTGTCCTAATACTTGTACAGCCCCACAGCCTTGCTATTTGAAACAATTTAAAAATTCATTATCTTCAAAAACCAATGTCTTTTAAAATCCAAATTCTGTATTAAACTCAAAAAATTCATTTTGAAAAAAAATAGCTCTAATAAAGTAATAAAAAAATTCTTTCTTACATCAAGAAAGAAAAATCAAGCAACAATGTGAACAAAGTAAATGAAACCTTATCAGTGTTAATAACATAATACATTAGTATGTGTGATCCACTTTTTATTTTCTTGCATCTTTTAAAGGGTCTGGGTAACATCTCTAGCTCTGCTGTCTGCAGCACATGTACAGCCAACTGCTATTCTAGGCTCGGGGTGTCTTTACTCATGGATGCTACTGATCTTGCTGGTCACCCTATGATGGTGCACCCCACAACACCCGAATACCTTGTTGCAACTGCACTCTCACCAGGAGCCTCTTCTTGCATGTCTTCCAGAAATCCATCCCTGCCACACAGTGATAAGCCTCAGCTGTTGTCCATGATTTCTCGATGCCTTCATAACCTGTTGCTCTTGGGTGAATCTAGTTTGGGAGACAACAGACTTTTATGACCTCATCAGTTTTGGAACACACTTTCTGCAAGCTGTCCCCGAGGCATCAGTTTTCAGAGATTTAACATCTGTGATGCTGTTCCCTTATTTATCACAACCGAATGATTGATTAGAGCGAGATCGTGATAATATATTACCGAGCAAATCAAGACTTTCCTTCACTTTAGTGGCTCTGGCATTGAAATTTCTGAATAGAAATTTCCTCTAGTATGTTCAGGAAATCAGGGTTAGCTCCTGAGTAAAGGAAATTCTGGAGGATATTGGCTAAGGGACTGAATTATAAATATAATGTGCTACTCTTGATCTCTGTTTTTATATTTAATTTGATGAAAAAGAAATGAGGGAGAGAGAGAGAGAGAGAGAGAGAGAGAGAGGGAGGGAGGGAGGGAGGGAGAGAGAGAGAGAGAGAGTGAGAGAGAAACTAAAAAAGGATAAATCTGAAGAATCAGTAGATTTTGAAGATGTTTTCAACTTGATGAAATAGAGGAAATAGATCAGCTGAGAAGACAGTACTCAGAAGTCATCGAAAATAAAATACTGGGAATCCACAGTGCAGGGTAGGATTTCTTTTTTATAGTTTCTCAATTTCCCAACTCCTACAAAGCGGCAGATTGCACAGAGGAAGCAAGGCTTATTTAATACAGATTTTGACAAATACACCGTGGTGATAAAAGATCTCAAAGGTCCAGAGAAAAGACATTACAGAGGACAGTAAACTGTAGTTTTCAATCTTAGGGTGTGAATAGACTGAGACAGTATTGAGGTAACAATAAAAAGAGCAAAAATATTATTTGATTAAGAGTTCTGGAAGAAAAATTAGGTTTAAAGTAAAAGTCCCAGAGCAGAGGTATTGCATACGTGGTTGTGGGAAAAATGGAGTATATAAAAGAGAATGAGCCAGGGACATTGTTGAGCATTATTACCTTGGAATCAAACAAGTTTAATATTCAGGACATCTGGTCACTAGTGGGCCCAGAGATGGAAGGGGGATAGATTCGGTTAGAGGACAGAGATGAAAAGAATAATGTACATCTGATAACTGAGCAAAGCTACTTTTGATATAGTCCTTTTCCTGGGGAGAAAGGAATGTGAAAATGCTACAGAGAAGTTTAAGTAAAATCCTAAAACTTTTTCTTTAATGTCACCTAGGTGTTTGGTGCTTGTAATGAAGGGGAGGCTCCAATGCGATGAGTATTTCACTTACAGTGAGTTGCAGTGTTTCAGGGGCAGGTACAACATCCTCCAAATATTCTGTCCTCAGCGTGTAATAGGATGCAGAGAGGGACAAGTTGATTGTCTAAGAGAATAAGATCAACATTCCAACTAAGGCACATAATGTCATTTTGTACCTTTCTAGCTTGGTTTGTTTGCAACATCCCAGAGCAATGTTTAAGTGTCAGCCCAATAGGCAATGTACAGAGAAGGGTTTTTTCTTCACCACCTGAAGACACGTGCGCAGATGTCTTAAATCTTTTCACCGCTGATGCCAAAGCAGATGAGAAAGTAGAATAAGTAAAAATGCATTCATAATTTGATGACAATATAGGCTTTGTTACCTATGGCTTCAATAAGCACCTGATGAAGAATGTGATCCACAACTCTATGTGCCCAGATCCTACATGGAGAACTGGTTTCTAAGGAATGCTGACACACCTGAGACACAGAAGAAACATCCACTTCTGCCCAGAGGAAGCTGTCTGGAGCCCTCAGGACACAGGAACCCAAAATCAGCTGGGACAGTATATTCTGGTTTCGATTTGCAAACAGAGCTGATCCAGTGCCACAGTTCTCAGTAACCAAGTCCCTCTGGGAGGGGGCTGGTATCCCAAAAGTGCAGACAGATAGATTACAGAAAGTTGAAGTCACTGTCATAGACAGCAAGACCAGCTAAGTGCTCAGATAACCAGATGGTGAGAGGCAGGTACCAGAACCTAAGCAACAGAATCCAAAAACACTTGGCATCACATGAACCAAGATCTCCCATCGCAGCAAGGCATGGATACACCAACACACTGGAAAGCATGATTCTGATTTAAAATCACACCTCATGATGATGTGAGAGTAGTTTAGGAAGGGCATAAATATAATTCCCGTAAATAAATACATAACAACACAGGTAAACAGGAAGAAGCCTTAAAGAGGAAACACAAAAACCCCAAAGGAATTACAGGAGAACACAAACAAACAAGTGAAGAAATTGAACAAAATCATCCAGGATGTAAAAATAGAAATAGAAACAATAAAGAAATCTCAAAGAGATACAACCCTGGTGAGAGAAAACGTAAGAAAGAAATCAGGAATCACAGATATAAGCATCACCATTAGAATGCAAGAGATAGAAGAGAGATTCTCAGGGGCAGAATATATCATACAAAACATTGACACAACAGTCAAAGAAAATTTAAAGCACAAAAAGCTCCTAATCCAAAGCATCCAGGAAATCGAGGACACATTGAGAAGATCAAGTCTAAGCATAATAGGTATAGAAGAGAACAAAGATCCCCTACAACTTAATGAAAATAAAACCACAACACATTCAAACTTATGGGACACAATGAAAGCAGTGCTAAGAGGAAAAAATATATAACTCTGTGTACCTCCAAAAGAAACTGGAGAGAACATACACTAGCAGCTTGACAGACACCTGAAAGTCTAGAACAAAAGAAAGTAAATCATTCATGTAGAATAAAAGGCAGGATATATTCAAATTCATGGCAGAAATCAACAAGTATAAACAAAAAGAACTATGTGAAGTATCAACAAAATCTGGAGCTGATTCTTTGAGAAAATCTACAAGATATATAAAGCCTTAGCCAGAATATTCAGAGGACACAGAGACAGTATACAAAATAACAGAGCCAGAAATGAAAAGGGAAATATTACAACACAAACTTTAAAATAAAAAAAAAATCGTCAGGTCCTACTACAGAATCCTAAACTCAACATAACTTGAAAACATCAATGAAATGGGCAATTTTCTAGACAAATATCAGGTACAAAAATTAAATGGGGATCAGATAAACCATTTAAAAATCCCATAAACCCGGAGGAAATAGCAGTAGTCATGAAAATCTCCCAACCAAAAAAAGAACGAAAAAACCAAGATGGGTTTAGTGAAGAATTCTATCAGACCTTCATAGAAGAACTAAAACCAATTCTTCTCAAACGATTCCACAAATAGAAATAGATGCAACACTACCCAATTCATCCTATGAGGCTATAATAAGGCTTATACCTAAACCACAAAACGACCCAATAAAGAAAGAGATCAATTTCCCTCATGACTGTTGATGACAAAATATTCAATAGGAGTCTTAGAAATGGACTCTGAGAACACAAATACAAATACAATAACAACAATAACAACAACAAAAAAGAGAGTTGGTTGGGCTTTCCCACAGGTTGATCATTTTGTTAAGCGATCATTTTTAAGAGAAATTGTTGATTTGAGGAGGAAAAGTTTTGTCCTATATGCAAAAGAATCCTAAGGTTTGATGGGCCTGTCTTCATGCTGACCCAGAGCACTACCTACATTCAGAGGCTAACAGGCTTTACCTGCGTGGAAAACTGCTTCTGATCATTAGAAAAGCCTCCAACCCCCACTAGACTCCTGTACAGGGTTGGTAGCACAGCCCTAATGGAAAAATAACACTTTCCTTGGTCAATCCAGATGTGGTAATGACCAGCACTGAAGAAAGTATCCATAATTACTGTTGCCAGAAGTACTAATCCCTACATGGTGGCTGAGGAAAGTAAATGTGGCAACACTCACAGTGAAAAAAAAATTAATGACCAAATAGCTTCAACACTTGATGATTAAAGCCCTCTTTGATGTATAAAATGCAGTGTAACTGAAATGAAAATTATGTGGAAGAAAATACACCTATATAGAATGAGGTATAAATCAATACAGTAGTATACAGAATGGTCTAATAAATCAATTTCCTTTTAAATTTTCATGTTGTATATGCTGATGTCAAATATTTCTCTCCATCCACTTAAAATCAGATCTCCTCACTGGATTCTCATTGATCTTTAAACATTGTATTAATTTGTGTACAATGTGATGTGCCAGTGAACAGGGTTCTGCATTATTTTTTCTATGACTCTGAAAGAGAACATTTCTTAGATAGCCCCTGTAAAAATCAGGGATAGGATTCGGCTTTGAGAAAACTGTTTAAATCGTTTGAAAACATCAGTCATGTCATAAGCTCTATCCCCATGCATTCTACTATAAACTTTTTGTAGGGGTTTCCGTCAATCTTCATGTTTTGTCAAAAGTTACATTGCAATATCAGCATAGAGGTAATCACTACTTCAAGGAACACTTTGCTTGTGCTTTAAAGGGAAAAAAAATGAAATATGTGTCTGACATCTAGAGGGACTATAAAGAGTGACTGCCCTGAGAATACATTTTCTTACTGGCAATTTAATTTGCTGTAGACTCTTGATTTCTCTATTATTATTTTTTTAATTTTCGTATCAAAAATCAGCTGATGAAACTTGCTGGCTGGCCTATCTTGAGATGAGTAAAGATCAAAATTTTACACACACACACAGACACACACACACACACACACACACACACACACACACACACACAGAGGGGAATTGCTCAAGATCTTCCTCTGAGATATGTATGTCTAAAAGTTTGGGTCCCTTACTTGCTATGGTTTCTCTCTGAATACTAAGCCTTTCATTGTGCTGGGTACCTACAGTTTCCATAGTTTTCCATTTCTTATCCTTTTATTCTTCAAATATAAATTCATTCATCTAGTGACCCATAATTGACCACTGACATGCTTGTTTCACTGGTTTCATGAAGAATTCAAAGATCTTTCTTTTCATCTGTAGGCTGCTAGCAGAATACTTCCTTACAGGAAGCTATGATGAGGGTCTCAAAGTCCACAATAAAAATCACACGCCTACTCTTAACAAGGCCACACCTTCTCCTAATGCCACTACTTGGGATGAGCTTATAAAAACCATCACTGAGAATAGGACCCCCGTTGAATGAATCAGAGAAAGAACTGGAAGAGCTTGAAGGGGCTCGAGACCCCATATGCACAACAATGTCAAGCAACCAGAGCTTCCAGGGACTAAGCCACTACCTAAAGACTATACATGGACTGACCCTGGACTCTGACCTCATAGGTAGCAATGAATATACTAGTAAGATCACCAGTGGAAGGGGAAGCCCTGGGTCCTGCTAAGACTGAACCCCCAGTGAACTAGACTGTTGGGGGGAGGGCGGCAATGGGGGGGTGGGGAGGGGGAGGGGGATGTTTGCCCGGAAACCGGGAAAGGGAATAACACTCGAAATGTATATAAGAAATACTCAAGTTAATAAAAATAAATAAAGAAATAAAAACCATCACATTTCACTCTCTGTTCCCATAGGCATATACAAACTTTGGGTCTCTGTGGAAGATACCTAAATATAGCATAATGCAAAATACATTTAGTCCAACTTCAAAATTCCCATAGTCTATAGCAGTTTCAATAATGTTAAAAGTCTAAAAAGTTCAAGGTTTCTTCTGAGAGTCAACCAATCACTTAACCGTAATTTCCAAAGCAAGACGGACAACCAGCCGGACAACATTCAAACTCTGGATCTTCATGTCTCATGTAAAAGTGGTCTCCAGACTTTCAAATCCTTTATTCTTTCTTGTCTGCAACAGACTTCTTTCTCCTGGGCTGATTCTACACCAAGTTTCTCATGAGATAGTCTATGCCTCTGGCATCTAAAAAATCTTGGGATGTTCAAGGAAACTACAATGTTACAGATTTTGTTACAATGTCTGGGTTCCACCCACAATTTAATAGACTTCTACAAAGGATTGGCCTCAGTTCTCTAGATCTACAGAAGACAGTACTCTAAACTCAGACTGATCCGCTGCACTGCCACTGATGTTCTTGGTGATCAGCTCAGGGTACTGGTATGTCCAATATTCATTCAGGGGTCTTTGTTGCAACTAGTCTTCACCAACAGCCTCTCATAGGCTCTCTTCATGGTGCAAAGCCACAAATCTGTTTCATGACTCCTTCAGTCCTGGGCTGTCAACTACGATTGAGGTTGCACCTATACCAATCGCCTTTTCATGGTCTCTTACAGTGCCAAGCTTCAGCTCTTCTCCATGACAGCTTCATGCCTTCAAAACCAGTACCACCTTGGTGACTCTTACACATTACCAAGTACAGCTGCAGCACTACATACATGCTTGGCTATCCATGAAATACAATTTCTTTGTGCCCTCAGAAAACACTTTCGAGAAGATTTCCCCTAAGTGATGATGGTCTATTCTTAATCTGTTATCCCCAGCTAATCACCATCAATTGTCCCATTAGCCCCTTCTATTTTTCACCCTAAGGCCAGAGCCACATGGCTGAAACTGCTATGTACTGCTGCTTTAGTGGACTGGAACATGGTCACCCTTATTCTATTACCGGCTTTCTGTTTTCAGACTCCTTTTCTTTCTAAGCTTGGCTTTCCTGGAAATTGCTCTGTAGATTGATCTTGAACTCAAAGATGTTCATGGCTCTGTCTCATACAATGTTGGGATTAAAGGCATATACCACCATGCCTGGATTTAAAATTTTCTTCACCTAGACTCTGCTTTATCCTAGCCTGGCCTTGCATTTAGAGATCCTTCTGGCTTTGGCTCCTGGGATGAAAGGTGTGTACCACCATGCTTGGATCTAAACTGAACTAGGTACGATCTTGACTCCAAATTGCTCAGTCTGTTATTTCCTAGAACATAGAGTTCAGGTCCATTTCACTTTCTCGTTTCCCTTTAAAACTTGAAACATCTATTTCATTTTTTTTTCTTTCTAAATTTGCTGCATTTGTTCAAAATGCTGTTCATGAGACTGAACCACAGAACACATAATCTGCTGGGTTTTTTGGAGATTTCCTTTGTCCGTGCAATTAATATAAACCTGTTTCCCTTAGCCAAAGGGAGATTATCCAGACAAGGGCAAAAAAGCAGCCACATTCTTCCCCAAAATATTACAAAAAATTCTTTCAAGGCTACATTCTAAAATTCTATTCCACTGAAAGCTCTTCAACCATTTCTGTACAGTTCCTATCATTCTCAGGATCAAAGTCTACTGCATACCTACTAGGACAGCGCATTAAGTCCAACATAAAGCTTCCATTGATTTCCAAAGTCCCCAAATCCTGATTCTTTTTTTTTTTTTTTATTTATTTTTTTTTATTAACTTGAGTATTTCTTATATACATTTCGAGTGTTATTCCCTTTCCCGGTTTCCGGGCAAACATCCCCCTCCCCCCTCCCCTTCCTTATGGGTGTTCCCCTCCCAATCCTCCCCCCATTGCCGCCCTCCCCCCATAGACTAGTTCACTGTGGGTTCAGTCTTAGCAGGACCCAGGGCTTCCCCTTCCACTGGTGCTCTTACTAGGATATTCATTGCTACCTATGGGGTCAGAGTCCAGGGTCAGTCCATGTATAGTCTTTAGGTAGTGGCTTAGTCCCTGGAAGCTCTGGTTGCTTGGCATTGTTGTACTTTTGGGGTCTCGAGCCCCTTCAAGCTCTTCCAGTTCTTTCTCTGATTCCTTCAATAGGGGACCTATTCTCAGTTCAGTGGTTTGCTGCTGGCATTCGCCTCTATATTTGCTGTATTCTGGCTGTGTCTCTCAGGAGCGATCTACATCCGGCTCCTGTCGGTCTGCACTTCTTTGCTTCATCCATCTTGTCTAATTGGGTGGCTGTATATGTATGGGCCACATGTGGGGCAGGCTCTGAATGGGTGTTCCTTCAGTCTCTGTTTTAATCTTTGCCTCTCCCTTCCCTGCCAAGGGTATTCTTTTTCCTCATTTAAAGAAGGAGTGAAGCATTCACATTTTGATCATCCGTCTTGAGTTTCGTTTGTTCTAGGGATCTAGGGTAATTCAAGCATTTGGGCTAATAGCCACTTATCAATGAGTGCATACCATGTATGTCTTTCTGTGATTGGGTTAGCTCACTCAGGATGATATTTTCCAGTTCCAACCATTTGCCTACGAATTTCATAAACTCGTTGTTTTTGATAGCTGAGTAATATTCCATTGTGTAGATGTACCACATTTTCTGTATCCATTCCTCTGTTGAAGGGCATCTGGGTTCTTTCCAGCTTCTGGCTATTATAAATAAGGCTGCGATGAACATAGTGGAGCACGTGTCTCTTTTATATGTTGAGGCATCTTTTGGGTATATGCCCAAGAGAGGTATAGCTGGATCATCAGGCAGTTCAATGTCCAATTTTCTGAGGAACCTCCAGACTGATTTCCAGAATGGTTTTACCAGTCTGCAATCCCACCAACAATGGAGGAGTGTTCCTCTTTCTCCACATCCTCGCCAGCATCTGCTGTCACCTGAGTTTTTGATCTTAGCCAATCGCACTGGTGTGAGGTGAAATCTCAGGGTTGTTTTGATTTGCATTTCCCTTATGACTAAAGATGTTGAACATTTCTTTAGGTGTTTCTCAGCCATTCGGCATTCCTCAGCTGTGAATTCTTTGTTTAGCTCTGAACCCCATTTTTTAATAGGGTTATTTGTTTCCCTGCGGTCTAACTTCTTGAGTTCTTTGTATATTTTGGAAATAAGGCCTCTATCTGTTGTAGGATTGGTAAAGATCTTTTCCCAATCTGTTGGTTGCCGTTTTGTCCTAACCACAGTGTCCTTTGCCTTACAGAAGCTTTGCAGTTTTATGAGATCCCATTTGTCGATTCTTGATCTTAGAGCATAAGCCATTGGTGTTTTGTTCAGGAAATTTTTTCCAGTGCCCATGTGTTCCAGATGCTTCCCTAGTTTTTCTTCTATTAGTTTGAGTGTGTCTGGTTTGATGTGGAGGTCCTTGATCCACTTGGACTTAAGCTTTGTACAGGGTGATAAGGATGGATCGATCTGCATTCTTCTACATGTTGCCCTCCAGTTGAACCAGCACCATTTGCTGAAAATACTATCTTTTTTCCATTGGATGGTTTTGGCTCCTTTGTCAAAAATCAAGTGACCATAGGTGTGTGGGTTCATTTCTGGGTCTTCAATTCTATTCCATTGGTCTATCTGTCTGTCTCTGTACCAATACCATGCAGTTTTTATCACTATTGCTCTGTAATACTGCTTGAGTTCAGGGATAGTGATTCCCCCCAAATCCTGATTCTTACAAGGAAAAAAAAAAGCATGGGCATGCCTATCACAGCAATACCCCAGTTCCGGGTACCAACTTGTATCTTAGGGTTTTACTAATGTTCACAGACACCGTGACCAATGAAAGTCTGTTTTTTAATTCTTTAATCTTTTTTTTTAAATATTTCAGCCATTATTCACCTCCCAGTCTGGCATCTGACTGTTCCTCATCCCACACCTCCTTCATTCCTCTGTTTTCAAGAGGATGTCCCTCCAGGACCACCGTAACAGATCTTCCCTCTCCGTGGCCCCTAGGTCTCTTGAGGGTTAGTTGCATCTTTTCTCACTGATTCCAGACCAGGCCGTCCTCTGCTGTATATGTATTTTGGCCTCATATCAGCTGGGGTTTGCTTCCTGGTTTGTGGCTCAGTGTCTGAGCAATCTCAGGTTATATGAGACTCCTGATCTTCCTATAGAGTCACCCTCCTCCTCAGCTTCTTCCAGCTTTTCCCTAAACCAACCAGGGGGGTCACCAGTTTTAGTTCATTGGTTGGGTATAAATATCTGCATTTAACTCAGCTGCTTGTTGGTCCTTTTGGGGGGCAGTCATGCTATGCTCCAGTTTATAAGTACAGCACACAGTAATATCAGAAATAGTGACAGACCTTGGGGTATACCTTGAGGTGTATTCAATTTGGCCTATCACTGGACCATCTTTGCCTCATGTTCTTCTCCATTTTGTCTCTGCAGTTATTTCAGACAGGAACAATTCTGCACCAACTTTTGTGACAGTGGGATGGCAAACCCAATCCACCTACTGGATGCCCTGTTTTTTCTACTGAAAGTGGACTCTACTAGTACCCTCTCCCCATTATTTGGCATTTCATCTAAGTCCACTACCATTGAGTCCTGAGAGTCTCTCACTTCCCTGGCCGTTGGTACATTCTAGAAGTTCCTCCAACCTCCCACCTATCCAGGTTGCCAGTTTCCAATGTTTCTTCTGGCCCTCAAGACTTCAACCTTGTCCCCCCACATATCTCATCATATCTCAATCTTCCCCTTCCTGTCCCCTTTCACACCTTAGTCCTTCCCTGCCTTCCCCTGTAATTGTTTCCTTCTTCCTCTCAAGTAGTACTGAGGCATCCTTACTTGGACCACTTGACTTGTTAACCTTCTTGAATTTTGTGGATTGTATCCTGGGTATTTTTTTTGCTAATATCCATGAAAACCAGATACACTGAATTAAATAGAAGAGAAACTATTAAAGAACCTGGAACTTGCTGCCACAGTGGAAAATTTCCTGAACAGAATTCCAGTGACTCAGACTCTAAGATCAATAATTGATGAATGGCATGCCATGAAAATGTAAGGCAAAAGACATAATCAATAGGGAAAATCAGCAACCTATAGATTGGAAAAATTTTTTCACTAATATCAAATCTGATAGAGCGCTGATATCCAAAGTATATAAAGAACACAAGAAGCTAACCACCAAGAAACAAACAACCCAATGAAAAATGGAGTACATAACACAGAATCCATAGTAGACACTTCTTGAATGGCTAAGAAGCACTTAGAGAAATCTGCAAAGTTCTTAGTGAACAGGAAAATAAAAATCAAAACCACCCTGAGATACTTCATTACCCCAACCTGAATGGCTAATGAAAAAACGCAGGTGGTAGCACATGTTGGGGAGGGTATGGAAAAAAGAGGAACATTACTCCATTATTGGAGGGATTACAAGCTGCTACAATCAGCAATCAATAATCTAAGCTATTAAGAATGAGGATTCCATGGATTTTGCAGACAAATAAAGGGAACTAGAAAATATCGTCCTGAGGGAAGTACCTCAGACTGAAAATGAAGTACATAGTATGTACTCACTAATAAGTGGATATTAGCCAAGGCAAGTTTTATAAAGGACACAATTTAATTGGGCCTCATGTACAGGTTCAGAGGTTCAGTCCATTATCATGAAGAAAGGAGCATGGCAGTACCCAGGCAGGCATGGTGCCAGCAGAGGTGTTAGTTCACTATCTTCATCTAAAGGCTGCTGGCAGAATACTGGCTTCCAGGCACCTAGGACAAGGGTCCAAAAACCACACCCTCAGTTACACACCTATCCAACATGGCCATACCTTTAACAGTGCTGTTTCTGGGAGATATATATATATATATATATATATATATATATATATATATATATATATATATATATATCATCATCATCATCATCATCATCACAGAAACTTTTCTTAAAAGGTAATCGATAAGGGGAGACTTCAGGATATGCAAACTGTTGGTAAAAGTATTAAGAAAATCCAGGATCATGTAGGTATTAATTACTCTCCTACTCCAGGTGCGATTATCACTCACTTCTGCTGTACTTAACGTTATATTTATATGCAATATAGAGCTAGATTATTATGTATGAATGTTTAACAATAAAGACCACAGCATGAATAACAGAAGTAACAGTAGTAATTTAGAGAAGTAAATATCCTATCTACCCACAGATTCCTTGTTTGTGTCCTTGCATATATCCTCAATATTGACTATGTTAATTCCTTTGCATGTTCAGTTTTTTATATATTTTGAAGTATTGAATGTATAGGGTAATAATAATTTATTCTTATTTAAGATTAAGTATTTTTCTTTTTTATAGCTTATTTCTTTTCAAAATTTACCAAAAATTGATCCTAAGTAACATTATTTTTAATGGGTATGTGTAAATAAGAATTCTGATTGAAAAATTATTTTGTATTAATGTTTAATACAAATGTATTAATGTTAATAATGTATTAAGGCAATTTCAGTATGAAGGTGTTAGTGCAAATTTTGGATCTAGAAAGTTGTGAATAAATAAATAAATTAATGTGAAAAAAAGAGGTGATTTGAGTGAAAATATATAGTCATGCCTTGCAATGAAAGCTGGAGATGGAAAAGTGACAGGTACTCAGTTTTCCAATGCAAGCCACTAATAAGTCAAAACATACCATCCTTGGCTCCTTATAGCAATAAGTCTATGTGTTTTCTGAAGGAAACCCAAAGAATCATCTTAAAGAAAAAGATTAGTCAATATCCTCCACAGACTATTGGAGTAAACAGACTCTTTCACATAGTCCCTTGTGACAGCAAAATTCCCTACGTACAATGCTAGTTCTTCCCACTATTTCAGGAGTTTGGCAACTGAAATCATGCTTTGTTATGTACGGAACTCTGTAGACTTCAAAAAATTACTGTTTTTCAAGTCACAATTTCAAACCCTTATATAATATTGTAAGAAGTTTTTCCTGCTGTTATTAAAATACAAACAGTTATAATATTTCTATGTATGTTTCTTTTTTTGGGGGGATACTCATGGTAATATGTGACAACCTGCGCGCCTTAGAAAGTAAAACATATGTAATAAAAAATTTCAAATAAGTTAAATTGTTTCCAAAAAGTTTAAATTAGAATATATTGACCGTGTGAAGTATATGAATTGAACATGCATCACACAGTTTTAAGGAATTGACACCCATTTCCACCTGATGGTAATAGTCCTGAAAACAAACGATAAAACTGTGCATATATTACCAGGATGATGTGATACTTACCTTATGTTCACTTAGTTAATTCAATATTGTTAATGCAAATGGAGCAGGGAAATGTCTTGCCATGTAAAGGCACCTGCCATGCTACCTTAGAGTTCTGAATTAGATATCTGGAAGTCTCATGGATTATACAGAACGATCTCACGAAAGGTACCTCGTTAACTTCACAGATACATTGGGGCATGTATATAGGTACACTTACATAAGAGTCATACATATATACACTCGGTGGAAAGAAGTATAATCAACAATTTTAATTAATGGAAAAATAGTAATTGTTCAAAGTTTTAGAATTTGTGTTAATTTAGTATCTTCCTTTCTGTGTTTTTAAAAAGCATTATAAAAAATTTTAATACAGAGATCAATGATAGCAGCAAACCACTTAACTGAGAATTTGACCGCCTTGGAGGGAATTAGAGGAAGGATTGAAAGAGTTGAAGGAACTTGCAACCTCATCGGTACAACAATGCCAACCAACCAGAGCTTCCAGCGATTAAACCACTCCTGAAAGACTATACATGGACTGACCCAGGGCTCCAACTGCATATGGAGCAGAGAATAGGCTTGTGGGGCACCAGTGGAATGGGAAGCCCTCGGTCCTACCAAGGTTGGACCCCCAGAGCAGGAGAATATGGGGGATACAGTAAGGGGAAAGTATGGGGGAATGCCTGTAAGGGGGAGGGAGACAGGATGGGGGCTTATGGAAAGGAAATCGGGAAAGGTAATAACATTTAAAATGTAAGTAAATAAATTTATCTAATAAAAAAGTAATTTTAATTTGGCATCTCAAATATTTGTAATTGTTTGTGTAATAGTACATTTAAAAAAAGGAGTGACCCAGTAAGCTGTCATTGGTTGTATGTGAACAGTCAACTCTTTATTGAATTGTGCCTTATTTCTGGACTTTGAATTCTGATCCACTGATCAAAGGTGAATATAAATTATGTAGATAAATTCTGTAACTTATAAAATAAGTATTTGGTATATTTTAAGTGCATATTATTATTTTTGTCATGTTGACTCAAGTTGAGCTTTCTGGAATTAGAAAACATCAGTTAAAGTATGTCTACCAGTTTTCCTGTGTACAAGTCTGTGGGGTCATTTTCTTAAATGATGATTGATGGGGGAGGAACCAGCCCACTGCGTGTGGTACCTCACCTGTTTAGGGGATCCTGGTGTGTATTAGGAAGGATTCTGAACTACCCACAGGAAGAAAACTGGTAAGCAGCAACAACGCTTCTGCTTAAGCTCCTGCTTCCAGTTCCTACCCTGAGTAAATGCATCATCTTCTCTCACTCATGAAGAGTGACTTGAGAATTTAAAGAAAAACAAAAGAAAATATTTCTTTTACTCATGCACTGAAAATTATTAGTGATAGATCTGCAATTCAAAGGTTAGGTCTATAGGAAATCAAGGTTACATAGATTGTTGTGAATACCTTCTGGGACAAAACCTTATATGTTATGCAATGAATCAGACAGTGAAGCTCAAGAATATATGGATTATTAAATACAAATTTCATTGAAAGATTAAGATTAATTTTGTAGGGGTCTTGGTTATAAAGCCAAAAATCATCTACAAATAACAGACTAGTGTAATTATTTTGATTCCCCCCCTTTTTTTTTATTAACTTGCGTATTTCTTATATACATTTCGAGTGTTATTCCCTTTCCCGGTTTCCGGGCAAACATCCCCCAATCCCTCCCCCTCCTCTTCTTTATGGATGTTTCCCTCCCCATCCTCCCCCCATTGCCGCCCTCCTCCCATAGGCTAGTTCACTGGGGGTTCAGTCTTAGCAGGACCCAGGGCTTCCCCTTCCACTGGTGCTCTTACTAGGATATTCATTGCTACCTATGAGGTCAGAGTCCAGGGTCAGTCCATGTATAGTCTCTAGGTAGTGGCTTAGTCCCTGGAAGCTCTGGTTGCTTGGCATTGTTGTACTTTTGGGGTCTCGAGCCCCTTATATGAAGATAAGACCACATTGTTGATGGTATCTCATGTTTCATACTCCGTACATTAAGAAACATCCAAGCATGAACTATTATTTTTTTCTGTCAGCTCTCTTAATACTACATGGAAGTGCTATTCAGGTTATTAGCAAGATTAAAGATAGTGATTTTTTACCTATTGCTCGACATTGCAGGCTACACTCATGACATGAGAAGTAAAATGTTCCAAAAGTACAGTACCAGTGAAACTGTTTATAGGACCAAGCGACCACTTTCTTTATAGCAATTGAGGCTTCCATCAAAGGTTAAAAAATGAAGCATGGCACTACAAACATAGTTAAAAAACATGTCGAGGGACGTTGTAGGTCCTAGCATAAAATTATGTGAGGCTATTTTAAATGGTCATTTTCACACACAAAAATATATATTTCTGATTATATCCAAGAATTTGTGCTGTTCTCAGGGATTGTTTAGAAATAATTCTTGTTGCATTCATTGTCAGTCTATAATAAATGAAAAACCATTAAAAATTCCAATTACAATAAATGTGTACTCACCAATAGTTTGATCTTATGACATTCACATTGATGGCTGCTGGATGAGCAGGTGTCACCTTTTTGTTCAGAACTTTGACCACTAGTAAGGATATAGAGAACATATTTTTACGTAAGTCATGTAATATATAAAAAAAGCCAAAATTTTAGTAAGTGGAGATTTGTATTAATGATAATACTTTGGAACAAGACAAGGATGTTCACTCATCCCATTACTTATTGCAGTTTTAGGAAATGCAAGAATTATTGAAAGAAAAATAATGAAGAAGAAAAATGTGATACAGATGGGAAAGTCAGATGTTAAGATATCTTCATTTGAATATGATTATATATATATATACATATATATATATGTATATATATTACCCTTAATTTTCAACTGGACACCTCTTCCTACTCTTACACCCAGGAAAGTTGATAGGATTACAATTTAACGCAGAAAATTTGATAGTCTTCATATACAACAATGATACTACTTTAAGATGATACTACTTAAATGTCATAATAAATTATTACATTGATCAACTGAATAGAAATGATGACTCATGTATAACCGTACACTGGTACAGTCATCTAATTTTGAAAAAAAATGAAAAAAAAATACTAAATGTTTCTTATTAACCTGGATAGCTGCAAATAGAAGAATGAAAATATATCTTTATTGATTACCATCTTAAACTCGACTGCAAATGGTTCAAGGACTGTACCATAATACCTGATGCCCTGACACAAAACTATAAAACCTCGTTACATGCACCACATTCTCCAAGTCTTAGCTCTGGTTTGAAATTAATGACAGTATAAAGAAAAACATCCCAGACAGGAAGAAATGTCAAAACGAATTAGTGACAATTTTCTCACAACAATGTAAGGATATCTAAATTTTTCTCCTTGTCCATGAGCTGTGCTATTATTTGGAGACAACATGGACAGAAATTAGAGTAAATAAATATATTGAGCTGTCAGGCCAAGTTACATAGACTAGGACATTTTTCTGTCTTAGCGTCCATAATGACCCTGACTCCTAAAGATCTCCACTGATTAAATCATAGCTTGATATTTCCCCCTTCTCTGGAGAAGGGGGAAATTTATCAGTTTGATAAATTCCAGTGACAGAGAATATTCTAGGTAGTTTGACCTCAAGAGAATATAAGAAAATATATCAAATTTTACAAAACTCACATTTGAATTTAGAAGTATGAAACATACTATCATTCATAGTTGGAAAAAGAAGATATAGGAGGAAAGTTAAGCTTTTACATAAAGAAAGGAGAACCTTAAATATTTGGACGAAGAGTGTTACTCACCTGTAGAATAATTGTCAAGCTTGTACAAAGCTGTGGAGTTTAATCCATGAAAGCATAGAAACAAGAAGAAAGAAAAAAGGCAACAAATAAACAAACATATATGCTAACTCTGATTTTCATTCTTTTTAAATAAGTGTTTTTATTAAACAATTTTATTTATTTACATTCCAAAAATTGCCTGTTTTCCCATTCCTCCAGCATGATTTCTTTACACCCCCCCCACTCCCCTCACCACCTCTGAGATGGTGCTCCTCCCTTACATCATCAGCATTCCTCTTTCCTGGGGCATCAAGTATCTACAGAACTTAGCACATTCTTTCCCAAGGAGGGAAAGAATGAGACTCAGAGCTCTGAGTCTCATGTCCCTGAGACCACAAATGAGCCCATGAGTGCTCCTCGATTATGGCTTAATCTCTGGAAACTCTGGGGTGTCTGGGTGAGTTGACACTGCTTTTCTTCCTCTTGTGTTTGTTTTAATAAAATTCAGCTCAGGATTATTATTTTTCATGATGATTGTACTTTTTCATATAAAATTATATTTAATAAAATAACTTTTGATTGCACAAGCACCTACCAGCTTTTACACCTGAGTATGTTTCTTTTTCTTTTATTTAATATTATTTTATTTACATTTTAAATGCTATCCTCTTCATTTCCACTTGCTTCTATGGGGATGCTCCCTCACCCATCTGCCCACTCCCTCCCACCTCCCAACCCAGTCATTCATTCCCCTACACTGGGGCATCTAGGAATAAGTGCCTCTCCTCCCATTGATGCCATACAAGGCCTTCCCCATAATATTTCTTATACCTCCCCATTTTCAATAGCCAAAGAGACTCCCTAGTACTTAAAAATTTTCCATCCCCTATTCTTTTTACTTTTTTCTTGGCCATAAATATATTCCCAATGAACTATGAAGTACTCAGATAAAACTTCTATCTTCAATTTTTGAAAAGGATGATAAAAACATTTTGTTATTATTTGTTAACTGTAACCCCATTAAATTCCAAGCACATACCATTTACCTGGGAATCTATCCCATATGAATTCACCAAGCCCCAACTCTTGCTGATGCCAAAAGTGCTCACTGCCAAGAGCCAGATATAGCTGTCTCTGGAGAGGCTCTGCCATTGTCTGTCCAATACAGACGTGGATGCTTTCAGGCAACCGTTCAACTGAGCACAGGGACCCAATGGAGAATTTAGGAGAAGGATTGAAGGAGCTGAAGAGATTTGCAGCCCCATAGGAAGGACCATAGTATAATCAAACCAGGCCTGTTAGATCCCCCAAGAACTAAACCACCAACCAAACAGTCCACACGGAGAGATCTACTCCAGCTGCAAATGTAGCAGAGGATGGCCTTATGAAGCATCAATGGGAGGGGTCCTTAGTTTGGGACAATTCAATGCCCTAGCATAGAGGAATATTATGGTGGTGAGGCAGGAGTGGGCAGGTGGGTGTTTGAGCATGCTCATAGAATCAGGGAGGAGTGGAGATGGGACAGGGAGCTTGCGCAGCGGAAATTGGGAAAAAATAAAGATGTCAAAAATTACGATCATGAAACTTGTCAAATATAATTTTAAAAATAAACTCAAAATGCTTTTTTTTTAAAAGAGAGAGACACATGTTTAATACACTATACTAGAAAATTGTTGTGATTCCAGTCCAGAGAATTCTGAGATGAATTCACAGCATATAAATTGATGTAGTACCCAATCAAAAAAAAAACTCTATGGAATCTGCATACTTCTTGGTACCCACTCCAATAATTTCCCAAATGAAACACATGGACACACATGCAGACACACACACACACACACACACACACACACACACACACACACACACACACAGCCTTTCTATATTGATATGCCTAGAATAACTTAATGGTTTCGCGACTTACTAACCTCCATTTGGCTAACTCACCTCCTTCTGATATTCTCAAATTATTACTTACTAAAATCTACATTTCACCTTTGCTACTTTGGACACAGTCAGGCAGTCCTCTTGAGGTGGCTGTTTGCTGGCTCGAACATGGCTGCTATGCTCTCTGGTCCTGTACCGTCTCAGACATGGAGTCTTTCTTTTTCCTGGCATGGGGGTTCTCCCTCTTTCCCCTCCTTGTCTCAGTGGCTCCTGCATCCTAAAAGTCAGACCTAGGTATGCCTTTCTCAGTCATTGACTCCCTGCAACTTTCTTTACCAATCAGATTCAAGTGGGTGCAGGTTCCTGCTGTCAAATGCAGACATGGGATTCTCATGCACAAAATTTTGGGAAACCAAATTAATATAATATGAGCTGCAATAGGCCAAACCCACTACATAAACTAATGTCTGAAAAGTAAATATAGAAACAAGCAACGTAAAAATTACTGTTGGAGTATGTAGAATCTTACCAATCGCAAGGATGATACATGTAGGTTTAATATTCATATTCTGAAATAAATTATCCGTTGTTTAAAGATTAATTTCAAATGTATTTGTGTAATTTATCATTTAGTAATTTGCATGTTACTTTCTTTTTACCTCTGCTAATCTTATACTACAATAGTAATAAGATCAGTGAGAACGTTCTTGTTGTTTCTCCTATGCATGCATGCATGTTTGTGGGTGGGTATGTCTGTGTCTGTGAGTGTGTTGAACATTCCTTAATATATTACATATTATTATTATTCAGACAGTTTTTTGATATTTGACAATATTTTTAATTGGAAGAACTGATATATTATTAGATATGATCTAAGACATCAATAATTTTAGAAGTCAAGAGTATAAAGCCGAAAGATGATAAATTCAGTGTTAGTACAGACTACATAAGAGCAAGAGCAGGCAACAAAGAAAGACTTGAGTGATGGCTAATTTTGTTTCTCTATTTGACATTAATTGCCTAGAGGCTTATTGTACCTCTTACCCTAGCTGCCATAAATGTATCTAGGTTCTACTATGGTGTTCTGCTTCCCATGACATGAGGTTGACAGGTCCAAACTTGCACATGTTTTGTGCCAGTAATGACATCGTCTGTGAGGCCAATGGTATAATAGTGATGTTATGCTTGAGAGATGTTGTGGCTCTTATAGTTTGAACCACAAACTATAGAACGTATACCAGGTGGACCTAGGCCTCATCACACATAGGCAGCATATGTGCAGGTTGGTATTCATGTGGGTCCCAAAAAACTGAATCCTGCACTAGATCCAAAGTTGTCTTCTGTATGTAGGATATGTTCTTCTGGTTGGGCTGTGTTTCTTCCCTCAGCGTGAGAGGTAGAACCACACCTTTCAAAGACTTGAACTGTTAGTGTTGTGGGATACCTAGGCAGCCCCCACCTTCTCGGAGGAAGAGAGGGAGAATGGAAAAATGGTTTTGGAGGGGTGGTGATTCAGGAAGGGGACAGTAGGCTGAATGAAAAGGGAAGAAATAAAATATAAAATTAAAATTTAAAAAGTGACAAATGATTTTTCACATATATATGTTATTGTTGGAATAAATATATAAATATATAACGTGATAGGTCTGTATTCAATGGGAAGGAAGTGTTTAAAAACAATGGTGTAAATAGAAAGGGAAACTAGTAACAAACGAAGTGTCTTTGGGTTTTACTTCTGAGAACGGAAACCATGACCAAGGCAACTCTTACAAACATGACATTTTATTGGAGCTGGCTCACAGGTTCAGAGATTCAGTCAATAATCATCAAGGTAGGAGCCTGGTAGTGTCCAGGCAGACATGGGGATGCAAGAGTTGAAAGTTCTACCTCTATTCTGAAGACAGCTAGCAGAAGAATGTATTCCAGATAGCTAAGATGAGGCTATTAAAGACCATGCCCACAGTGACCCATCTACTCCAATGAAGCTATACCTCCTAATAGTGCCACACACTGGGCCGAGCATATACAAACCACCACAGTGAATTAAATGGTGATGGTTGAGGAAACTGAGATTGAGGAGTGAAAATAAGGGAGGATAAATATCCCTAAAGTCACTTTGAAAAAGGCATATGGAAGTAAACTTCTGCCAAAGAGGTTTCACTGTAAAAATAGACATGTAAACATATTTCAAATAGGGTTAAGAAGTAATAAGGTGATGATTTCTCCACTGGACACTATAGCCTAACAAATACATAGTCCAGTGCCAGAATTGGGTGGTCTACTTTGAATTTATTTTCCAGAGATTTCCCATATAGTCCCACCATTAAAAACCATTTTAGTTACCATAGAGAATTTGAATGTAAGACCCTATTGCTGAAGTCAACACATGCTTAAGTCAAAGAACAGACATAAATTTATCTAGCATTGACCTAAAAGCTTGATTCTACTGTGTATCTTAGAGGATAACTTTCTTATTAACAGAATGTATGAAGCAGGCTACTGCAGGAGAAATGTAATCACCACTTTTTCCAAGCTTGGAAATACATCCTGCCAATGAATTCCAACTGATACAATGATGAACTGCCTATCATGAGAAAAACCAACATTTTTAGTGGGATTTGTGTCCCAAAATGAAATCTATACTTGGCACAGTTTTCAGGAGTAGGATATTGCACCTAAACAGGGGCTTGGCACTACTTGTACACCTACACCTATTATGGAGCTAAGACATATTAATTTAAATCAACTCATAAATAATAATCATACCTGTAAATTAGTGTACCCATGAAAAATATTCAGAGATTAGAAAATCAGGAATACAAATGAATAAACTATGAGTAGGCACAGTTTATTGTTAAAATGGGAAGGCAATGATTCTTGTTTATATTATATAAGTTCATATATGCAATTTTCAGATTCAGCACACATAGCATTTTCTATGTTAAACTATGTGGCATAGAATTAATAATATACACAAAATAGTTGATAGATTCCGTAAATGTATTGGACACTTCTTTCCATGGATCCATGATTAATAAATAATAAAAACAATGTATACAGAAGAAAGAGCCATCCTGATAGACATTAATGCTTTTGTGAGCTTATGTGGGGGAAGGATAACAGCAAAGGCAATGGGAATGATGCATCATGATTCCAAATTTCTAGCACCAATATACTATGTCAGTTTTATGATGTTTCCCTTGACCATTTGTGGGTATTCCTTGAAAAAAGAGAGCTCACATTGTTGAAATGCATAAAATAATACTAGAAAACAAGTAATACTGTAATTAATCATTTTGTTGTACAGCAGTTTCTTTATGTGGCATTAAATATTCTCTTAGTCCTCTGACAGTGTACAAAAATAGCAAAATAGGTAGATTCAAAATTCTTAACATCACTAAAATAAGACAATTTTGGTTTTAGGTGTTATTTAAATTTCGGTTCAATCCATGAGTTACATTCTTACTAGAGAAGAGTCTTAGGAACTAAATGCTCCAAATTAGAATTTTATAAACAATGCTTTAATGAATTCTCATCCACTTCTTATATATGATTTTGAAAGCCATTTTACAGTATGGAGAATAATTTCTCTAGGGAAAATAAATCTGTGAGACAACTAAGGTTGAAAATGAGAGGACTACATCGAGAAGCAATACTGTAGCAAAATAAAAATTAAATTTCAGACAATATCTATGATCTTGTGAGATTCAAAAAATTATCAGGATATTTGTAATAATTATTTCATCCTCACATGTTTTTCTTTTTATTTTTTCCCAATTTTTATTAAATTGGATATTTCTTATTTACATTTCAAATGTTATTCCATTTCCCAGTTCCCTGTCCATCAGACCCCTAACTCCCCCTCTCCTTCTCTGAATATAGGAATACAGTAATATAGGAGTAGTCAGCAGCAGGAACCTTCTGGTTTCTGCATGTGCCAAGAACTGTACTGTCCAGGTCCCACAGCTCCCTGCAACCAAATCCCTTGGGGGAGAGAGCTGGACACTCAGAAGTGTGGACAATCCTGAGAGCTCAGATAAGACAACTAATTCTTCCCACATTCCTGACCCTAGAGGAATGCCTAGCCCCTTCAGTACACGCTGGGCATAGGCACTTAGGAGCAGTCAGGGGGAGATATAGAGACAAAGTTTGGAGCAGAGACTGAAGAAATTGTCATTTGGAGCCGGCTCCACCTGGGGATTCAGCCCATATACCTATAGCTACCAAATCCACACAGTATTGCTTATGCCAAGAAGTGCATCCTAAGAGAAGCCAGCTATAGCTATATTCTGAAATGCTCTGACAAAGCATGGCGAACTCAGAGAAAATTGCTTGCAGCTAACCATTGAAATGAGATTAGGGTCCCCAATGGAGGAGACAGAGAAAGGAATGAAAAAGCTTAAGGGTGTTGCAACCCCATAAGAACAATACCAACCAACCAGAGCTCCCAAAGAGTAATTCACCATCAGAAGAGTACTCATGGACAAACCCATGTATTCAGTGGCCTATGTAGCAGAGGATGGTTTTGGTGGGGACCAAAGGGTGGAGAATCCCTTGGTGCTGCCATGGCTGGACCCTCAGTGTAGGGGAATGTCACGGCAGGGCGGTTAGAATGGGTGGATGGTTTGGTGGGGAACACCCTCACAGAAGAATGGGCTATGGTAAGGGTTAGGGGGTTATATCCAGGAAACCTCGAAAGGGAATAACATTTGAAGTGTAAATAAAAAACTATTCAAAAATAAATCAATAAGTAAATAAATAAATAAACAAATAAATAAATAAAATGAAAGTTGAGAACCATTAGACTGTCGTGTTTTATGTGTGTATAAAATCAACTGCTCATTGAATTGTGCTTTCTGTCTGGACTTTGAATTCTTATCCACTGGTCAAAAATGCATAATTATTATGTACATACATTCTATAATATATAAAATATGTGTTTGATACTTTATATGTGCATTTTATTCTGGAATTTTTCTCAACTTTACTCAAGTTGAGTTTTCTGTATTAGAGAACATCAGTTGAACTGTATCTACCAGGTAACCTGATTAAAAATCTGTAGGTCATTTTCATAATTGTTGATTGATATGAGAGGACCCAGCCCCCTTTGTGTGGCCCTGTACCTGGTTAGGGTTTATTGGTGTATATAAGGAATCATTCTGAACTACCCACAGGGAGCAAACTGGTAAGCAGTAGCATGGCTTCTGCCTAAGTCCCTGCTTCCATTCCCTGCCTTGAGTTAATGTCTTGTCTTCACTCCATGATAGTGTGTGACATCAGATTTTTAAGTTGAAATAGACACTTTTATACCCCAAGGAAAATATTTCTTTTACTACTGTACTAAGTATCATTTGTGACAATTCTGCAATCTAAATGTTAGACTTATAAGAAATCAAGATTACATAGAGTTTTGTGGATACTTTCAGAAAAACAAAGAATTACACCTGATGCAATGAATCAGAGAGTGAAGAGCAAAACTATATATCTTAATAAATACAAATGTCATTGAAGATAAAGATTACTTCTGTAGGATTTATTGCTCATAGAAACCAAAAAACCATGTAAAAATAATAGGCTAGTAGAATTCCTTTCTCTTCCTCTTAAAAATATGATGACATTGTTGAAGCTATCACATATTTCATCTGCTGGACATAAAAATCAAGCTTTAACTAACTAGAAAATTATTTCTGTTAGCTATATTGAATACTAATATAGAGTACTATTCAATTGCTAGCAAAACATGATGATTTGTAGCTATTGAAGGACATTGCAATCTACAATAATGACATGTGAGGCAAAATGTACCAATGGTGAAATAGCACTGAGACTGTTTATAGGCCTAAACAACCACTTTATTGCAGTTGAGGCTTTCTTCAAAGTGTGAGGAATCAGTCCTGGAACTGCAAACATAATTAAAATGCATGCTGAGGGAACTTTTAGGTCCCAGAATAAAATCATTTGATGCTATTCTAAATGGTCAGTTTCACACACACACAAATACATCTTTTATTATATCCAGTAGTTTTTGCCATTCTTAGTGTTTGTTTACATGTAATTAATGTTGCATTTAGTGTTGATCATTACACAAATGAATAGCCACCAGAAACTCCAAGTACACTCCCAATGTGTACTCATCTATTGTTCAGTCACATACCTGGGCTCGCTTAGCACTGATGACTGCCTGATGCACGAGGGTCACTTTTCTTTAGAAATGTAGCCACTGGTAAGGATACAGAGAACATATTTTGAATTAAGAGAGACAATATATGACAACATCAGAGCCAGAATTACATATATGGTGACAAATATTAATAACATTTTGGAACAAGACAAGGATGTTCATTCTTTTGCCTACTTATTATATTATTAGGAGTCAATTCAAGGGAAAGAGTGAAGGAGAAAAATGTAACAAATATGGAATATCAGTGGTTAAATATGTTCATTTGAATATTATCTTATTTTATATGTAAATTTTCCTTAATTTTAAACAAGAAACCTATTGCTACTGATGGACCCCACAAAGATAACAGGATAAAAATTTAGCACAAAATAATTCAGTAAGTTTCATGTATAACAAAATTACTATTTAAGAAATCATAGAAAAACATGCCATTCACAAACCATGTAAGCACACATGCACACACACCCACACATGAACACACACACATGCAAAACGTAAAAGGGTATGCTGACAATTCAGGAAAGTAAAAATATTAAAGAAATTTCAGGATAAAATTCCTCCATGGTTATGGGATAACAGAGCTATTTATTACATTACTAATGGCATTCTTCCAAAAGCAATTCACACATTTAATGTAATCTCCAACCAAAATTTTTCATACACAATTAAAAATGTAATTGTAATTTCATATGGGAACAAGAAGTTTCACTTTGGTCAAAAACAAACAGAAAAAGAAAAACAACAACACAATAAAAGCCATGCATAATAGAACAGAATGAATTATCAGGATCCCAGATATCAATCACATTATCCTATACAGCTGAAGTGAAAAATCT
Source organism: Rattus norvegicus (assembly GCF_021556685.1). Lineage (NCBI taxonomy): Eukaryota > Metazoa > Chordata > Mammalia > Rodentia > Muridae > Rattus > Rattus norvegicus. The sequence goes on from NC_141534.1 coordinate 125,187,526, forward strand.
ACACACTATATCAGAAAAGTTAATACATGAATCAATTGATTAGAAATGAGGACTTACATATAATCCCACAGTGATATCTCTTGGTTTAATAAAATTTAAAAATATTAATAAATTATTCTGATCAATGGGAATTGCTGCAGATAAAAGAATGAAATTACATATTTATTAACTGCCCTCCAATTCTCGACTGCAAATGTTTCAACGATTGTAGCATAAGACCCGATGTCTTGAATCTAAAAGAGGACAAGTAGGTAGTAAATTTTAACTCATTGACATAAGATAGAACTTTTAGACAGGACATTTGATATCATAAGAATAGGGTAAATGTTAATAAATATATCTATAGAAATAAAGCCATAATATGTAAGTGGCATTTTAAGCATTTATATGAAACCTATTGACTAACAAGAAAGCCATTCTTGGAGAGATTTCTCTATAAAATGAGCCTGTACATTAAAAATATATAAAAATCTCTAGAACTGTTTTCTATTCCATATGGAAAAATAATAAACTCACATAGACAAAACAGTCCTGAACTATAAGATAACTTCAGACAGAATCGAAAGTACTGGCCTCAAGCCATACTGCAGAGGAATAACGATAAAAACTATATGGTATTTGTACAGAAAAAGACAGGATGATCAATTTATTGGAATCAAAACGCCAGAAATAATCTTCCATATCTACGGACATTTATCGACAAAGAAACCAAAACCATATTTAAAAAACAATCTTCAACAAATGGTGATAGTCTATCTGATGACTACAGGTTGAAGAATGGAAATAGTTCCAAATTTATCACCCTGCATAAAACTTAAGTCCAACTGGATATAATAAAACAAGATGGATTAAAATATTCTTGAATGCACACATGCAGGAGACAATTTCCTAAAGAGAACACCAACGGCTCTGGTTCTAAGAACAACAATTGATAAATTGGACCTCATGAAACTGCACAGCTTTTTTAAGGTCTAGAACACTGCTAATAAGACTAAACAAAAGACTACAGATTGGGAAAGGATCTTCACCAACCCTCCATCTGACAAAGGGCTAATATCCCAAGTTTATAAAGAACTCAAGAAGTTAAACACAAACATCCCAAACCACCCAATTAAAATATACGGAACAGAGTTAAGCACAGAATTCTCAACAGAAGATTCTCGAATTGCCTACTATTTATTGTTGAAGGTGAGTGTTATTTAGGTATCCTGAATATCATGGGTGAGTTCTCAGAAGCTGTTAAAAATTTGAGATGTAAAAATAGAAATATAAAGGTTTTTTTTCAGTATCTTTTGAGTCCTAAGAAGAGATGGGTTAAAGTAGTGAATATATCCAGTCAGTAAGAAAGACAGAAACTATTTAATCATAAGGAAATATTACTGTGGGTATAAATAAAATACTATGTAAAATAAAATGAAAGGAACACACATTTGTATGTGTTTGTGCATTTGTTTGTGTGTATGTGGGTGTGTTTGTGTTTGTGTGTGTGTGTGTGTGTGTGTGTGTGTGAGAGAGAGAGAGAGAGAGAGAGAGAGAGAGAGAGAGAGAGAGAGAGAAACACATTGAGAAATGCCCACATGTACACACGTACATGCACACAAAAATTTCAAGTTCATGGGTAGAAGTCTAAGCTCTACTTAAAGTAGGCATTTCTTTTTTTCGACTAAATGGATCCTAAAGATTAAGTTCAAATTTTCTGAATTGGTAGGCTGGCCCTTATCCAGCTGACTCAACTTTTTTGAGGCTTAAAAATGTTATACTTTTAATACATAAATAAATTTTAAATTGTTTTTAATTCAGGAAATAAATACATTTTCCATTCTCTCCCTCAAAACATCCGTGTATTACTCTCCAGTCCATTCATTAAATTAATGACCTTTTCCCTATATCGAAATTACTATATGCATATATATATATATGTATATATATTTACTCCAGCATATGTCTGTGTTTAACCTGTCCTGTCTGTATAATTTTGCATGTATATGTTTTCAGAGGTGATCATTTGTAATTGAACCCACCACCTGATGTGTTTATCTCTGATAAAAACCACCTCTCACACTACGAATTTTTACACTTGCCTAACATACTTTTCATAGTGTTGAGCTTCATGAAGTTCTCTGAATGGGTTTGGTTGTTCAAGTGGATCATCCTTGTTAAGCATGTTTATTTGTCATACAATATATTTTGACATTGTTCTCCTCAGATAGTCCAATGTCCAATTTTCTGAGAAACCTCCAGACTGATTTCCAGAATGGTTGTACCCATCTGCAATCCCACCAACAATGGAACAGTGTTCCGCTTTCTCCCCATCCTCGCTAGCATTTGCTATCACCTGAGTTTTTGATCTTAGCCATTCTCACTGGTGAGAGGTGAAGCAGTCCCACTCAAATCAGGGACTAGACAAGCTTGCCTAATCTCTCCCTACATATTCAGTATAGTAATCGAAGTACTATTCAGAGTGATCAGACAAAAAAATGAGGTAAAAGGGATACAAATTGGAAAGGAAGAAGTCAAAATATTGCAGATGATAGGATAGTATACATAAGTGACCCAAAAGTTCCACCAGAGAACTCGTAAACCTGATTAACAACTTCAGCCAAGTGGCTAGATATAAAATTAATTCAAACAAATGAGAAGCTTTCATGTGCTCAAATGATAAAAAGGCTGGGAAGAAATTAGAAAAATGAGACCCTTCACAAATGTCCCAAATAACAAAATATCCCAGTGTGACTCTAACCAAGCAAGTGAAAGGTCTTTATGACAAGAACTTAAATTCTCTGAGGAAAGAAATAGAAGAATTTCTCAAAAGACCGAATGATCTCCCACCCTCAGGGATGAGCAGGACTGATATAGTAAAAATGGCCATTTTGCCAAAAGCAATCTACAGGTTCAATGCAAACTTCATAAAAATTCCAACTCAATTGTTCAAAGAGTTAGAAAGAACAATTTGCAAATCCATTTGGAATACACAAAAAAAAAAATAAAAAAAACCTAGGATAGCAAAAACTATCCTCAATAATTAAAGATCTGGGGAAATCACCATCCCTGGCCTCAGGCAGTATTACAGGGCAATATTGATAAAAACTGTATGGCATTGGTACAGAGATAGGCAGGTACATCAATGGAATAGAATTAAAGACCCAGGTCACTTGATCTATGACAAAGGACACAAAACCATACAGTGGAAAAAAGAACTTTTTCAAAAAATAGTGCTGGTTCAACTGAGGAGCAGCATGTGAAAGAATGCAAATCAACTCATCCTTAACATCCTGTAAAACCTGAAGTCCAAGTAGATCAAGGACATCCACATCAAACCTGATAACCTGAAATAATAGAAGAAATAGTAGTGAAGATTCTGAAGCACATGCAGACTGGGGAAATTTTCCTGAACGAAACACCAGTGGCTTATGCTGTAGGATCGTGAATCGACAAATAGAACCTCATAAAACTGCAAAACTTCTGTAAGACAAAGGACACTGTCATTAGCACAAGATGGCAAAAAACAGATTGGGAAAAGATCTTACCAATCCTATAACAGATAAAGGGATAATATCCAAAATATACAAAGAACTCAAGTAGGTACACTACAGAGCACCAAATAACCCTGTTTTTAACATGTGGTACAGAGCTAAACAAAGAATTCTCAACTGAGGAATACTGAATGACAGACATGCACCTAGAGAAATATTCAAAATCCTGGGACAAATGCTACAGAAAAGGACCCTGAGATCCATCTCACACCAGTCAGAATGGCTAAGATCAAAAATTCAGGTGAAAACACATGCTGGCAAAGATATGGAGGAAGAGGAACACTCCTCCATTGTTGGTGGGATTGCAAACTGGAAGAACGACTCGGGAAATCAGTTTGGAGGTTCCTCAGAAAATTGGACATTGCAATTCCTGAGGACACAATATACCTCTCCTGGACATATACACAAATGGTGCTCCAACATACATCAAAGACACATGGTCCACTATGTTCATAGCAGCCTAATTTATAATAGCCAGAAGCTAGAAAGAATCCAGATGTCCTTCAACAAAGGAATGGATACAAAAATTGTGGTATATGTACACAATGGAATATTACTCAGATATCAAAAACAATGACTTCATGTAATTAATATGCAAATGGGTGGAATTAGAAAATATCATCCTGAGTGAGGTAACCCAATCACAAAAAAAAAGCAAAACAACAACAACAACAACAACAACAACAACAAAATAAAACACACATGGTATGTACTCACTGATGTGTGTACATTAGCTCTAAATCTCGGATTACCCAAGATACAATCCACTTACAACATGAAACTCAAGAAGAAGGATGACTAAAGATTGGATGCTTCAGTCCTTCTTAATGAGGGAATAAAAATATTCATAGGAGGGGATCTGGAAATAAAAGTAGGAGCAGAGACTGAAAGAATGGCCATTCAGAGCTTGCCCCACATATGGATCCAGCCCATATACATACATCTACCAAACCCACACAATATTGTTGATGCCAAGAATTATATGCTGACAGAAAGTTTATATAGCTGTCTCCTGAGATGTTCTGCCAGAGCATGACAAATTCAGAGGCAAATGCTCAGAGCCCACAATTGAACTGAAAATAGGGTCCCCATTGGAGAAGTTGGAGAAAGGATTGAAGGAGCTGAAGTGGTTTGCACCCCTTTAAGAACAACAATACCAATCAGTGACTAAACCACCATACAAACCGTGGACACACCCGTGGCTCTAGCTGCATATGTAGCAGAGGATGGCCTTGTTTGGCACCAATAGGTGGAGAAGTCCTTTGTCCTGCTATGTCTGTAATCCTTGGTGTAGATGAATATCATGGTTGGGAAGTTAGAATGGATGGGTGCTTTGGTGGGGGAAAAATCTCATAAAAGAGGGAGGGGTATGTGTTAGGGGGTTTATGGATGGGAAACCAGAAAAGGGGATAACATTTGAATGTAAATAAAGTATGTTCAATCAAAAAAGCTGTAAGGGGAAAATTATGCCAATTTCAAAGACAGTTAATTTAGAACAATATTTTATTGTTTGCTACTGTATATAAGTGTTTGAATAATTTTCTATGGAGAACATGTCTGAAGAGGACTGGAGACTGAGTCCTCAGCTCCACTCTGACTTGCATCACAGATCATGGGAAGCAGACACATAGGTGATGTTAATTGAACACAGTTTCTCTGAATGAGTTGTTAGCAATTTTAACTGTTGAGAAATCCTTTTGGGTAAAGGGAGGTATTTTAATAAAGAATGGAAAATATTAATAGTCAAATGGCCTTTTTTTAAGTGTAACAAAAGTGTGTAAAGCTGCTATCACATTCAGAGTATATTGGAGAGTAAAATTGTCTCCACAGGTTGAGTATTGACTGCAAAAGCCTATAAACACTGATAAAACCAAAATGTCTTCACATGAAGACTATGCTGAAGTTTCTTTTTATATCATCAAAAAAAACTGCTTTACTGACAGCCTAAAAAGAATAATATTAAAAGACAAAAAGGGAAATGTTGCTTAAAGTAAGAGAGACCACGCCCCATACACTGTGATTGACACAATACTTGATGACAAATTATATGGCACGGAAGCAAGTATCTCCTATATAACGTTGTCTTGTACTTCTGTCTCTCTCTCTCTCTCTCTCTCTCTCTCTCTCTCTCTCTCTCTCTCTCTCTCTCTCTCTCTGTGTGTGTGTGTGTGTGTGTGTGTGTGTATGCAGATATATTTAAGAAATTCAGAATTACAGCATACTCTGTTAAAGAATCACATCTAAGTTTACGTATAATAATTTTTAAAAAGCCTACGAATTTGCTGAAAATTCCATGAAAATTTTTCATTTTAAAACTATGCTTACTGAATCGTGACTTCTGTAATCCCTGATTTAATTCTGAATCGTTCACTTCCTTCTTTTAGCCGCATTCCAAGATTAACGGGAAAAATACAAAGGCGAGACTTGTATTATCAGTAATTATTGCGAAGACAAGATTCAATCAAAGAAATCCTGAATGTAACAAAAGGGAAAACAAACCACTTTCCAGTGTTCCCACAACCACAGGAATTGAATGAAGTGGGTGTCACTCCCAGGCTTGGCTCCAAGGGAAGTTGAAAACCGAAAGGACTTCTGGTCCTTGTAGTTTCACCATATTTTCTCTTGCCAGAAGCCAGGGTCTGAAAGAGAGGGGCAACACACTGCGCAGCGCTTTTATGACTCATTTGCTGTAGACCTTCTATTTACTGGATCAGTTTGCTGCAATCGGATACATGCTGTTGTTGAGGATACAGAAAGGAAAAGGACTTTCTCAGCTTTAAGCTGGTTTTATATCAGTCGGATTTTCTAGACAGCATCTTTTACGAATAGCTGTGGTTCTAAATCAACTCATCAGAATAATTTACGAATGAGATTTAAAAATAATTTTTAACAAGGAAATATACTTTCAATCCTAATGCATATGTTCAATTACTTCATCCAGAAGAAATTAAATCGCTGATGGTTTCTTCGGCCAGTCTTGATAAGCAGTTTTGTCTTACCGTAACTTTTCATGCTAACTTATGGTGTTTGGTTGACACATCCTTGTGTAACCTCTCTCACCCTCTCCCTTCCCCTTTCCCTATCCCCTTTCCCTCTCCTCCCCCTCTCTCTTTTGAACATAATGGGAAAAGGAGTGGATCTGGGTGAGAGGAGAGATAATGAGGAGAGCTGCATGGAATTAGTGGAGGGAATTGAGATGTAATGAATGAGAGAAGAATAACAGAAGAATAAAGATAGAAAATCATGAATGTAAGACAATAGAAATTGAATATAACTAATACTGAAGAACAAGATTTAAAAATTTGGGTTAAGGCCACACTTTATGTAAGTATATTTCGAAGGAAAAGGACACTTTAGAAATAGAATTATGGGGGCTGGAGAAATGGCTCAGTGGTTAAGAGCACTGAATGCTCTTACAGAGGTCCTGAGTTCAAATCGCAGTAAAAATCTGGTGGCTCACAACCAACTGTAATGGAATCTGACACCCTCTCTGGTGTGTCTGAAGACAGCTACAGTGTACTATCAGTAATAATTGCAAAGACAATAATATAATATTTATAATAAATAAATGCATGTTTTTTAAAAATAGAATTATGTTTACTCTAGGAAAGGCTGATCTTCTCAGCGGTTGGTACAAATTACGAAGAAGAGTTTAACATGAAAAAACAAATAAATAGACCTTTTAAAGTGGTGGTACACAGTGTTACATCCATGTTGCAGGACCTCAAAAGATATTTTGTAAATACATAAGCATCTTAATTATGAGCTCTAGATCAATGTCACCGATGGTCCCTGTCACAGCATGTCATGTTGAAAGCCCTCCGAATAGGGTTTCAGGGGTTTTATTACGGTTACAGCAAATTTTTGGAATTTGTGTAAGGTTCAGCAGGTTAATATTTTAACAATGGCATTTTGGGATACACTGTAGTAACTGCACACAGGGAAAGAACTACCGGATGAACAGAATGGCTAAGTTACCTGTTCTCTGCAGGATGTCATAAGGTAAATGTATAATCTGTTATTTTACCCTGACTGGCTGGCTGTTGCTAAATGGGGTGGATTCCCATAGAATGTTTGCTCAGCTAGACTTTTGTGATTTTCTTCCTAGAGTTGGAGTTTAGCCCCTAGTCTCTCATAAAATAGGGTTGCTTCAAAAACAGATTTGATTGGGCTTTACAACAGGTTGATGATTTTGATTAGAATCATTCTAAGAGTGATTAAAGAGTGTTTGATTCAAGGGGTAAGAATTTTATTCCACATGCAAAACAAACCTAGGGGGATATGGGACAATCCTCATGCTGACTTCTGAGTATCACCTACATGCAAAAGCAAACAGGGACGACCTGCTTGCTCGACTGATTATGATCAGGTGGAAGAAATTCCCTCACCGCCACCCCTCATTTCTGAGATATTTTCTCTGCCCTAATGAAAAATAGCCCATTTCCTGTGTCAATGCAGAAGTGGTAATTGCCATAACTAAGGGAGTTGCCTCCCATTACTATTGCCAGAAGCACAGCCCCCTCCTTGGTGGCTGAAGAAAGAAAATGTGGCAATTCTCACAGTGAAGGAGTATTTTAAAGAATGGCCAGCTTCGACATTTCAACTAATAAAGCCATGTTTTTATACTAATTTTATTGAAACTAAAATGATAAGTATGTAGAAGAAAATACAACTATACAGAATGAAATATAAATATCAAACACACAATGGTATAATAAATGAATTTCCCTTTGAAATCTGCGTTTTGAATGTGTTAATGGCAAATATTCCCCTCCATCCATTTTTAAAGTCAGTCAGCATCACAGGATTTTCACTGATTTTGAATTCTCATTTACCTGTTATGTTAATTTATATATAGTGTGATATGTTACCTAACAGTGTCCTGCACTATTCTTCTTGTGTCTCTGAAGGAGAACATACCTCAGATGGCCCCTGCACTAATCAGGTATAGGATTTGGCTTTGAGATGACTGTTAAATCCTTTAAAAACAGCACTGTCATTTCATATCCTTGGGTCCCTCTGCATTGTACTAAGAACTTTTGTAAGTGTTTCCATCAATCTTTCTGGTCTCTCAAAATCTACATGGCACAGTGAGCACAGAGGTAATCACTATTCAGTCATCACTTGGCTTGTAGCTTTAAGGGTAAGAATGAAATCTGTGTCTGAGATCTAGGAAGAACACAAAAGTTTCTTTTCCCTTAGAACACATTTTAATGCAATTGAATTTGCAGTAGGCTGATTGAATTCCCTATAATATTTTAATGTCTCCTATCAAGAATCTGTCCATCCTGCCAAGCCTGGAACCTCCAGGTTAGGAAAATGTCAGAGCCAGGAGATGGGAAGGATGTGCTTGGGGTGTAGAACAACCTTTTAGAAGAAGGAAGAACAGATGGGATAGGGGGTTTATGGATGGAAAACCAGGAAAGGGAATCACATTTGAAATGTAAATATAAAATATCCAATTAAAAGATCTCCCATGAAGCTTCGAACATTATACTTTCTCATCCCTTACTTATGAACTAGACATTTCTTAAATTTATTGGCAAAGGTGTATTCATTGTGTGGCTGGCCTCTTTTATAATGATTAAAAATCAAAACTATATATTTACACACACACACACACAGAGAGACAGAGAGAGAGAGAGAGAGAGAGAGAGAGAGAGAGAGAGAGAGAGAGAGAGAGACATTGCTTATTGTCTTCCTCTGAAGTATGTCTCAAAGGTTTTAGGTGCCTTATTAGCTCCGGTTTCTTTCTGTATACTAATCCTTACACAGTTCTCTGTATGTCTAATTTCAAAGCTTTACCGCAATATCCATTATCTATTCAAATAAAATATCTTCCTCTTATGACTCATAATTGTCCTTTCAAATGATTGTTTTATTGAAAGAAAAATTCAACATTTTTAGTAATCAGGAATATGCATATTCAAACCATATAAAGATTTTATCTTCCACTAATAAGTATGGCCAAGATCAATGAAATAAATGACCACACAATGTAGAAAGGGTGAAGCATAATGAGAATCCTTATCCACTGCTAGTTAAAACACACAGTTGTATTTCTTTTTTGGAAGTCGGTGTGATTTTGCACTTGGGACCCTGGGAATATTGTACTCCAGATTTTTTCATATCATTCATATCAGTAAGCAAAAGGATACAGCCTAGCGGTCCACGAATAGGGCTATGGTTAATGAAAATATCGTACAAAACACAATGGAATATTATTCAACTGTTAAAAAACAATAGAACTCATAGTAAAGGAAGGATAAAAATCTCATCCTGAGTTACCCGTATCCCACCAAACATCTCAGACAATGCCTAAGAACATGATTGTCCTATGCACAATGTTGATGGCTCTATTTCAAAAGATGATCCTGCATTTCTGTTGAACATAAAGAAAAAAAGCAGGTGCCTAACTAAAGCCGTTATCTACTGAATATTGTCCCTGGTACTGAAAAGTATTCTGCATGGTACATGAATGAAAATTTAAACACCAACTCAACTCTGCATTCTTTGACCTACAACAGGCAGCTGCCTACATGATACTCTGCTGCAAGAGTGGCACCTGCTTGGGAAAAAGCTACTACTATTATCTGATGATCTAAGGTCTACTCACTGAGAGAGAACACATTTCTGACATTTCTTCCATGGCAAAATACCTGAGAATAGTGCGAAAAGAATATACCAATGCCTGCTTACACTATGTATCAATAAAGGAATTTATAATAACACTGTTATATCCATCATAAAGTGTATTACTTCACCTTCACTATAGAAGCTAAAATATACTGTTTATGGTGTCAGAAACAGAGACCCATATCCTTACAGTGTGCAGTATGGACGACCTTGGTTAATTCTGTCATAAATCACATATTGCCATCCAAATTCCCCTTCATGGCTCAGCAAAATTTTAGAAGCCATTGTAAAAAGTTACTAAGGCCAGTGATGTTGGGAGGGATGCCAGCAAGCAACATACATTTCAGACATAGTAGGGCTGATGCACATATGAACACATACAGAAAATACCAACATGCATAGTGTCTCCATAGGTCAGTCCATACACTGAGAGCAGGAATGGCATGTGATTTCCCACCTTTCATCAAGTAGCTATCTCTATTTGACAAATTCTCCAAATGGAAAAACTAGTGTACCCCAGTGGTACCCTACTGAGTCCAGAATCCACACAGAAGATGAAGTCTTATTCCATGCAGTAGAGAGACAACTAATGTGACTCAACATTAATATCTTGAGTTATTGTTTGACGCACAATATACTGTATTCTTAAACATACTAATAATTTTTTGTGGGCATATGTCTCTCTGTGTCTTTGTGCTTCTTTATTGTGATTTTTTTCTTATTACTAGGGTTGCTAGTTGTGTTTTATTTTGTATAGCTTTTTTTAATTTGGTTGTATATTTTCTAAGGAGAGAGAGAGAGAGAGAGAGAGAGAGAGAGAGAGAGAGAGAACATTAGGATTAGGTGGTTCTGCAGGTGGCAAGAATAAGTTAGGGGAATATAGGGTATGACAAAATTAGAATATATGTGTGAAAAAATCTATTTTCAAAAATTAGTAATTCAAAGAAAATATAGATGTTATGGTCATCCTTCTTAAGACATTAAAATTAAATCAAAGTACTTATGGGAGATTGCATTTATTTCATTGGTCAGAGGAGGAGAATATATGGAAATCAATTCCCTAATTCTTAATGATGCTTCATGTATGGAACTCTGATGATTTCTATTTTTTTGGCCCAGGTTGTGGCACCTCAAATCAGTAGCCTTCCTCTATGGAAAATACAAACATATTGAGAAAGATATTAGGGAAACAACACCCCTTATATTAGCCATGAGTAATGCATAATATATTGGTGTGACTCTAATTGGCAAGTGAAAGGTGTGTATGACAAGAATTTCAAATCTCTGAAGCAAGAACGCAAAAAAGACATCAGAAAATTGTAAGACTTTCCATGATCACGTATCAGTAGGATTAACATAATAAAAATGTCCATTTTACCAAAAGCAATATACAGTTCCAGTGCAATTCCCCATCAAAACTCCAACTCAGTTCGTCACAAAGATAGAAAGTCCAAATCTCAACTTCATCTGGAATAAGAAAAAAACAACGAATAGTGAAAATTATTATCAACAATTACGGAATTTCTGCGGGAGTCACCATCCCTCACCTCGAGCTGTGCTACAAACAATAGTGATAAAAACTGCAGGATATTGATACAGAGACACACAGGTAGATGAACGCAATAGAATTGAAGACCCAGAAATGAATCCACACATGAATGTTCACTGATCTTTGACAAAGAAGTCCAAAGAGTGCAATCAAAAAATTAAGCATTTTCAAAATTGGAAGTGGTCTAACTCAAAGTCTGCAAGTACAAGAATGGATATTGAACTATTTTTATCTTCTTGTACAATTCTCAAGTCTTAGTGGATCAAGAACCTCCACATAAAACCAGATACAGTGAATCTGATAGAAGAAAAAAATGGGACAGAGTCTTGAACACATTGGCACAGGGGAAAATACCTGAACAGAACACCAATGGCTCATGCTTTGAGGTCAACAATTGACAAATGGGACCCCTTTAAAGTCTAAATGTTTTGTAAGGCAAAGGACACAGTTTAAGGGACAAAATAGCAATGTACCAATCCTATATCTGAAAGAGAGCTATCATCCAAAATATACAGTGAACTCTAATAAATTAGACATCAGAGGATCAAATAACCCAGTTAAAAAATGGGGTACAGAAGTAAACAGTTAATTCTTAACTGAGGAATATTGAATTACCGAGAAATACCTAAAGAACTGTTCAACATACCTAGTACTCAGAAAAAAGGAAATCAGAACAACCCTCAGATTCTAGCTCACACCCATTAGAAGGAAAAGATCAAAAACTAACTTGACAGTAGATGCTGACGAAGATGTGGAGAAAGATGAATACTACTCCATTGTTGGTGGGACAACAAGCTGGTAAATCTACTCTGGAAATTAGTCTTGTGGTTCCTCAGAAAATTGGAAATATTTTTACCTGACGATCACTATCGATTAAAAGATGCTCCAACATATAACAAAAACACGTGTTCTCTTATATTAATAGCAGCCTTATTATAATATACAGGAGCTGGGATTAACATAGATGTCCCTCAACAGATGAATGGATACAGGAAATTTGGTTCCTTTACACGATAGAATATTACTCAGCTAATAAAAAGACTTCACAAATTTTGAAGGTGAGTGTGTGGAACTAGAAAATATCCTCCTGAGTATGATAACCCAGATTCCAAATGACAGTCCTGATATGTACTCACTGATAAGTGGATATTAACCCTAAAACTCAGAACTCCCATGACTCATAGACTCTATGAAGCTTACCAAGGAATTTCAAAGGTTGGATGCTTCGATTCCATTTAGAAATGGGGAGAAAATAATCATTGGAGGCAGAGGCAAAGAGGGACCTGGGTGGGGGAAGTGATGGGGTGATAAAGGCATGGGAGAGTTAGTCATGATAAGAGACTGGTGAGAAGTCCAGAGTGCTTGAAAATGAATAAAAATATGTGGCAGGGATGAGCTGTGGAGTGGGAACTAGAATGTCCTAGATCCCATGGCCGAAAGAAACTCCCAGGTTCCAAGGTGGATGATATTAGCCAAGATACCCAACAGCAGGGAGATAGTACTTGAAGAGACCAACTTTCATAGATTGACATGGCCCCCAGTTGAGGGATAGGGCCATCTACCCATTTCACATTCTTCAACCCACAAAGGTTTATGTATAAAGTAAGTGCATGGTCAAAAAAAATGCATCAGAGAATGAAGGAAAGACCATCTAGTTTCCGCCTCACTTTGACAACCATCCAGTTGGGGACCTCAAACCCTAATACTATTGCTGCCAAGAAGTGCTTGCAGATAGGAGCCTTGTATAAATATGCTTTTAGAGGCTCTGCTAGCACCTAAGACTGATGCAGATCCTCAAGGCCAGAAAAGAGACTGATCCCAGAGAACCCAATGGAAGAATAAAGGGAAGGACTGAAACAGCTGAAGGGGATTTTAATCCCATAGGCAGAATAATTATATCAACGAACCATATCCTTCAGATGCCCCAAGGACAACCGCCAATCACAGAGTATGATGGTTGAGTCCATGGCTCCAGCTACATGTGTAGCAGAGGAGTGCCTAATTTAGCATCAATGGGAGGGCAGGCTCTTGGGCTGGTGGAGGCTTGTTGCCCCAGAGAAGGAAGATGCTAAAGGGGTGAGGCATGAGTGGATGGTTGGATAGGGAAGCACCATCTTAGAGGCAAAGGGAGGAAGGATAGTTTGAGGAGCTTGTAGATTGGAGTCTGGGAGGGGAGATAGCTTTTGGAATGTAAACACCTAAAATAATTAATAATATAAAAGAAAATGGAAGTCAAAGAATCCCAGAAAGCATGTATCAACAATTACACATGTTTTCAATTGACACTGCAAACTTCATGGTAAGACCATTCTATTATAGAGACTATAGATTCCATTTGCTTCACATTGGAAATCAAACTTAAGCTATCCAGGAACCATTCCCTGATGGTTATTTTTTAATAGTGCTAGAATATGCTTCTTTGCATTTTCTAAGTATGGGGGGAAACTCATAATTTTCTTATTCATTGATAAACCTTATATACTACATTAATGACCTGCCATGTTCAATGCATTCATAGTGTAACTATGGTAAGACTACTTATTCAAGTAACCAACCATATTCTTGATTAGAATCAATGCCTTTTCTGCAGGAGAGAATTCCAGTATGGTACTCCAAACATTGACAACAAACATGCCTGAGGAAATTCAGGATCCTAGCAGAGAATATATTAATAATATTTTTCTAAATGGTCATTTTGTCAAATTCCCTTTTAAATATTTCTGTTAAGTTCCATAGTTACATGCTGGTTATTCTTTGAGTAGTTAAGACTCTTATTATAAGGGGTTGGGGATTTAGCTCAGTGGTAGAGCGCTTTCCTAGGAAGCACAAGGCCCCGGGTTCGGTCCCCAGCTCTGAAAAACAGAACCAAAAAAAAAAGACTCTTATTATAGTTGTTTTTGATTAGCAGAAGGATGAATAAGTACTTAAAATACTGATAATAAGGAACCTTCATTTTTCAGCCACATTTGCGACAACTAAAACAACCTGCCCTGGCATCAAGCAATTTTAAAGAAAAAGTTACAGAAATTATATAACACTAGAGGATTAGAGAAATACTGTGAAATAGCATTGCTGCTGCATACATGAACTCCAATGGTTACAGTTAAATGTGCACCCCTCACAAGACCAAGGACAAAGTCAAGGATGGAGGATGATGGTTCTCTCCGTACTCCAACTGTACATGTAGACATTGCTATTGGAGTAAATGTTTCGTAGGGTAGCAAGTGAGTTGTTTCCTTAGAAATGTGGTCACTGGTCAGGATAAAAATAAATTATTCCAGCATTAAGTCAACAAAAAACAAACTAAAAGCTAGCATCCTGGTAAATGAAGAAGCTCAAAACATTTTCGTTAAAATCAAAAACAAAACCAGGAACAAAACAAAACAAAAACACTTCTTGTCTTATTCTGAACAATATTAGGAATCTTAGGGAAGCATCAGGAATGAAAGCCATAAAAGCAGTAGGAGTAGGAAAAGAAGAAGTCAATTTGTGATAGGATTTATAAGTAAAAGTTGCTAAATAGTTGAAAATGCATAATGAGAGTAATAACATTCAGTAAAGATCTAGGATCAAAATTAATGAAAAATCACGTTTCTGTAATAAATATTTTAAGAAACAAATAATACACCCAATGTCATATACAATACATATAAAGTATAACTTTATATACAACATTGTTAAATATATATAAATATATACATATACGAGCAACATGATATCTATATTATACCTGTAGAAAATTTGAAAAGTTACAATGAAAATAAGGTATACGAATAGCAAATTTATGAAAATTAAAACAGAAAACAGAGCTTGACATGCCTCTTATGGCCAGGGATTGTCAGGGCTATTCTCATGAAAACTGCTATTCTAACAAAAGCAATTCATCTGTTCAATGTAGTAATCAGTAATATTCATGCAAATTAAAAAACATTGTTTTTATCTTATACAGAAAACAAAAAGACATTTATTGCAGAAGAAAAATGAATTATAAAAGAGTTGTAGGAGATATCATGTCAGATTTAAGTATATGCTACATAATTAACATAACAAAGGTGTATGGTATTGTATTACTATGCTATAGCTATATTTTTTAAACAAGTATCTTCAGAAGCAAAAACCTCAAGACCGCTCAGAGTGCTATTGGCATGGGCCACCACAGGTTTGTACTTTGGATATACATTATAAATCTTGAATCCAAACAACATTTTGAGAAAGAAAACAAAATACAATGACATAAAGGAAAGGACATGCCTCTGTGGACCTCCCTGTTCAAGAGTTTATAACAGTCTGCACTGAGTCTTCTGTTCATATCTTATAACACTCAGTGTAGTGTTTTTATGGGATTCCTAAGTGAGTTAACAAGTGGGTTTCTGATGCTTGTGCACACTCCTGTGGCACTTTTTATTCTGTTGCATTGCCTTGTCAACATTCAATATCATGACTTTTGTTTATCTTACTGTATTTCGTTTTGTTATGTTTGGTTGTTGTAATTTGGATGTGCGTTTCTAAAGAAAGACTGAAAGGAATTAGATATAGAAGAGAAGGGAGGTTGGAAGGAACTGGGAGGAGTATAAAAAAAGGGAATCCATAAATATTGTCGATGGCATTTATATTAATTTTCAATAAAAATATAAAATACAATACCATTTTTGATGAAAAATACCTAAAAAACCTGCTAAGAAACAAACAAGCAAATAAAACAAAAAGAAAAGACAAACCATTGTTGATTTTTCTGATGAAGAATTGCCAAAACAAGAAATTAGCATGCTATTTTGCATAACAAATCAGGGGAAAGATCAAAATAAAAACGATTACATATCCAAGGAAAGTTATTCCTAATTCACAAGTTTATTGTGGGATCTGGGCAACATTACAAAATTAAAAGATATATTAATAAAGTCAATAAAAACTGTATATATTCAAAGTAAATTACCTTATTAGATCTCAGAAAATAAAAGTTTATTATTATTACCACTATTATATATATTTATTTATATAAACATATATACATATACATATTTATACATATGTGTGTGTGTCTGTGTTATGTGAAAGATAATCCACATTTCCATATTTTGGCACTCCACACACCTGAATTCACTCTCTGACACTCTCTCTTCAACCGACTTGGAAACCCCTTTTCTTTCTTATAACTATCATAGTGTCAGAACTCATACTACTGTGGTTTTCCTTTGATGATAAACTGGATATTAATCCTCAAGTGATTTTACCAGGTCATATCCTCCAGGGCATGGCAGAACCTAATTTATTCCTTTGTGAATATTATTTTTATGCAGCATCTGTATACCAACCAAATATTCCTCTTTTTCAATCTGACTGTCATTACTCACACGCAACAATAGTGTACAATATTGTCAATTATATGAAATATTTAGGTTCAACCTGCATGAGAACTGAAATAAAGCAGCAGGGCAGATTTAAAGCTCAAAAGTAGGGGCACTAAAGCCAACACAACACAGGACAGGAAAAAGGAATCCAGGTCCAGATGTAACTGCTTTCTGAACTGATCATTCAAAGACTAGATATCTATAGAACATTTTTCTAAATGCAACATATTTGCAGTACTTAATGTGCAAAAATCATGTCTACCTAAAAAGAAACAAGAGATCAAACTGGGAGCTGACCTGGATTGCTGCCCTGCTTTGCTGATGATTCCTATGGTGGATGCAACAGGCAACTTTGACTGCCTTTTCTCTGAGCAGAATTTGCTTCACTTCCTTGATTAATCATAGTCCCAAACCTTAGTCTCTCCTAGTGAACCAGAACAATCCTCCAATCACACATGTGAACATGTTTTCGGGCTCCAAGAATTCAAAATCTTTTCTAACCCTAAGAAATAAGCAGGCAACGATGAGAATTAACCTTTCTATTGCAAGTATTGAAGAGAAGGATCTTCTCAAGCTCCTTTAAAAGGCAGTCAGGAATATATTCAAGTATTTCCGGGGCAATGGGGACTATGTACTACTGATTTATATACACCTTTAGATCTCTATACAAAGGAAAGAAAGAGTGCTTAGAAAAAATTTAACCCAAACTAGGGAATGTACAAAAGCTCTCTATACTTGTAGTACTATGATGAGAAATCACTGAGGAATAAAAGATTCTCCCTTAACAACATTCTGCATTATTCATGTTTTACTTTCTTAGGTATATTTTTCAAATTTCCTATATGTTCATGTAAATGAAAACCTTACCATGAACATAATATTTGTTGTTTAATAAAAGAATCATTTTATCTTTCAGTGATGAAGTTTGTTTCCCTCATGTTTTAAAAAATGTTGCTATGATACACTTTTTATTTAGTTTTTTTTGCTTATTTTTAAAACAGAGTATTAGAATTTGCTGGACTTGTGCCACACTTTTCAGACAATACACGCTTTGAACTCTGAGATCGAGAGTTTCTGCTTCTTAAATACTAGAAGGAAAGTCATGTGCCAACATGGTTACCTAGGTTGTTCATGATGATGATGATGATGATGATGATGAGAAGGAGGAGGAGGAGGAGGAGGAGGATGATGATGCTTTCAATCACTACATTTATTTCAGCCACATAGATACCGGACATTGTGAATTAGATGATTAAGGAGTCATGTTCCAACATCAGGGTTCCCTGGAGCATCTTAAGATTACCATTTTCCCCTTTAGCTCTGAGGACTCGTTTCCCTGAATGATGTTGTCGAAGACTCTCTCCAGGTCTCTGGATACTGGTGAAATTGTAATAAATAAGAAAAATGCAATTGTGTGAGTGGCATTTTTTAAGGGAACAGAGAACATCAAGGCTAGATTGACACTTAGACCCTGGCAAAGTAGTAGGCCCACAGTGCCATGGAAGCTGCAGTTCTTCATAAAGCGACACCCGACAGTGGACTTTGGAGATAGCAGTGTTAGTGGGTCCACTAATACATCCCAACTCTGCAACTTATACAAGGGATTCTTAATCATTTTTTATGATGTTGAATACCTTGTTCTCTACAGTCCAAGAAATTTAGACATCCACACTGTGTCTCAAAAGTAGGCCTCCTTGTTCACCCTTGGGAAGTTCCCAGGTTTCCCGTTCACTTTAGTTTTATTCATTTATGTATATTTCTCTCTGTCTCTCTCATTCTCTGCATCTCTGTCTCTCACTCAGCTTCTGTCTTTGTGTGTTCTTTTCTCTCTGCCTCTGTCTGTATCAGTCTCTCTCTCTCTCTCTCTCTCTCTCTCTCTCTCTCTCTCTCTCTCTCTCTCTCTCTCTCTGTGTGTGTGTGTGTGTGTGTGTGTGTGTGTGTGTGTGTTCGTGTGCCTGAACATAGTGTTGATGTATGTAGGTGCCAAAGACTGTGTATGACTTCAGATCAGCAGTTTCATGTAATTTTGACATTCCCGACATAAATGATTGGAAATCATGCAGAGCCATCCTTGTTCTATAAGCAGAAACATCACTCAGGCTCTTCTATGAACATTCAAGCCTTGGTGATATAAATGCCTGCTGAATATGAGAATGAAAGTACGAACAAAATGTAGAATGGCTTCTGATTTTAAATGTACATACAAAATTATTTTCCAGTAAATGTAAATATGACTTAGCAACATCCTTTCTGCAAGTAAAAGACTACATAGGAAAAGGAAATGCATAAGGAATTAATAAATGTGTTAGCGCCTTATCATTCCTTCTAGGTCCCACCCAACTGTTACCTAGGTCCAGCCAGGTAGGCCTGGCTTGCTCTGAAAGGGAATGTTTAGCCTCTCTCTCTACCCCTTTTTATCTCTCTGACCCACTTCTTGCACTCCACTTCTACATCCCCCCTTTCTCTCTGTGTTCCCAAGTGCCCTCCTCCTCTCCTTTTTCTCCATCCTCTTCTCTGTCTCTACTCCCTTCCCATCTCCACTTCCCATTCCCCAATCTCAACTCTATTCTATACTAGACCAATTTTATGGCTGTTACCTTGGGGAAAGAGATGCCTCAGCATGGGGCTGCTGATGCAACCTATAACAATAAACTGTGTTCGGCAAAATATATCCTTAATTTATAAAATACATCATTTGGCATTATAACTTGGATTTGCAAACTGGCAGATTCACATTTCCTGCCACTTCATGGACTTTCCAGCAATTGGCTCAATATTCCTCTCTACTCAAACATGGGCAAATTGGGAAGATGCCCTCCTGCCACTCAGGCATTGGTCAGGGTAAATGGCCACTGGTGTCTATTTAGCTCACACCCACAACCTCTAATATCCTTGCCAACAGAGGATGACTGGCCTTTCTAGCTGACTCCTCATCTTAGGTCCTTTACCACTGGGTGGGCTCTATTTCCCTCCTTGAGATGGTTTCTCTCTCACTGCTGGCATACTCACCTAGGCAAACCATTCTCCTTGGGCCCTGGCTCCACAGCTCAGCAGCTGGTCCCAGCTCAACCCCTAGGTTATCACCTGGTGTTCTGACAATCTAGTCTGGTTGCTCATTCCATTCTGAGTTATTAATTGATACTTGGAACTCTGGAATCTATAAGCTTAATAACTACTATTCTCACTCTAAGACAATGGCTACTTTGCTATTTCTAAGATCTGTACTGGGACACCTCCTGGCCTTAAAGGCTTCTAAATTTTTTCCAATGCCGTATAAATAGTAACTCTAAATGGCCACTTAACCACACATTGAAAAAAATCTTTGACATCTCTCAGCAGCAATCTGATAAATGGAAGATTTTTTCTGTTCAGGCCTTTGCCCACCTTTCCTTTCAACCAGTTTATTTCTTGATCCAACTAGACGACAGGCTTGCATTACTCATAGGCTTCATAATAAAGGACATACAAATTCATATGTAACATTTCACAGATGAAACTTTCTCCTACTTCCTTATCTAAACTAAGGTTTCAGTGACTAAATGTTTCATATTTCTTCACCATACTATATGGTTGTTGTATTGAGACTTTAAGATTTAAAAATTATAATTCTTATCAATTGGGATTGGATAAATGAGCCTAACCCTAGTAAAATGTTCCACTATGTGACCCTACTTCTATAATCACAAGTTCCAACATTATGTTTCCTTTGTCTTCTAAATATATATTAAAGTACATCTCATGCTAAATTTAAAATATCCACTATCAAAGTTACAATTTTAAGTTTCTTAACTATAGACTTGAAGTGTTTCTCACACTAAATCCATCTGCTCAACTATCAAGTTCACAAGGTCATCAAATTTTGATTATCTTTTAAATAGAAACTTAAAAGTTTTTCATCATACTAAATTTATATCTATTCATTCTTCTGGACAGAAGTCCGTCTTATTCCTTCTGCTCCCCAAAAGACTTTTGTCTTCTCTAAGCTCAGTTTAAACACTGTTCATGGTGTTATCAAACTTCTGTTTTGTAAATTTATAAGCTCCAGGAAACACACTCAGATCTACCTCTCATAGACTGAGCAGGCACCATCTGCCAATCAATAGCCAAGTCTCTACCTATTCCCTATTCCTCTCCTGTTCCCTGTATTTGTGCGTCTCCTCATCTCAACCACTAACACCTAAGGGTTTCAAATGTACACTTAAGAAAAGTTATTTTTCCCCAAACTTACTTAACTTTGTTTTCTACCTTGTGTGTGTGTGTGTGTGTGTGTGTGTGTGTGTGTGTCTGTCTGTCTGTCTGTATGTGTGTGTGTGTATTTTTCCTAGTTTTTACTTTCAAATCCAGGTATCTACTCAAACTCTACATTTAGGAAAGCTCCAGACGAGCAAACCATGGAAGATCCAGCCTATTCTCCTATTCTCACAGATACAGGTACTCCTTTGGGCCTTCAACTTCCTACCTACAGATGTTCCCACAGACCCTGGACAGCAAGGAAACTTACAAATCTCCTAAGTCTTGACCAACATCCCTATCTCTATTTTCTTAGCTTTCCCGCATCACCCCAAAATTGGCAGGATCAAAAGAGCAAAGGATCACTTTGACCCTATTGTAGATTAATCACGACCTCTTTCTAGTTTCTCCTATTTTTAATTAAACAAAAATGGAGATATGTTAGCACCTTAACATTTTTTTTCTTCTAGGCTGCACCAAACAGTTGTTAGCAATATCTAGATAGGTCTAGCTTGCAATAAAAGGGATGTTTTAGCCTCTTTTTTCTTTCTCTCCCTGCCTCTTTTCTTTCTTCCAGCTCCTTCTACCTCTCTCCTTTCTCCACGTTTCTGCCCCTCTTCCCATTCTTTCCTTCTACTCCTTCTCAACACCCCCTTTTAATGACACTAAATAAACTCTATTCTGTACTAGACCTGTCCTACTCACTCTAAGGGAGAGATGCTCTTGTTTGGGCCTGCTGAGGAAACTCTTCCCACCAATCCATACCATCCTCCACAAAGTATATCCTTGGGTTACTGAAACACATCAAAATGTGGTTTATATTTGGACAATCTGTACTGTGCATTATAAAATTATGGAAAAATTTCAAAAATAAAATTGTTGCAGACTACATATGGAAATTCTTTGCTTCCTACCCCATGACGGAACTTTTAGAAGTTATCCCTGTGTGACTAAATTTGTTGCCATGTAAGAGTGATCAAATATGTATGGTAATATATCAATTCATGCCATGCTGAGAGGAGGAGATGACCACTCATAAACAGGCTGTGCTACTGCAGATCACTTTCTCTGAAGATTCTGCCAAGGCTGGAGAAGTTTAAATCTTCTTGAAAGCATATGTCTGTCATCCACCATCTTGTATTTTTAAGATACCTCTCAAATACTGATTCATAGAAGGAAAAAGCCACTGAAACTACACAGTAGTAGTGTTGTATTTGTCAAACTTGCCAGCGGATGCCTAGCAGGAATACACAGTGAGACAGAACACATTTCTACCATTGTTCTCATGACTAAATACTGGAGTTTAAGGCTTATGGCAGGTATTATTGTCTGCTATAGAATTGTAGCTACAAAATGATTCCTAATAACATTCTGTTATGCCCATAGATCAGTATATCTCTCTACTGTCATCACAAAAGCTAGCATATACAATAGATTGGGCTAAGTAAAGAGAACCATGTCTGCACAATATACAGAGTGAAAGACTTTGGATCACGCTCTCATAAATGAGACACTGTTGTCCTATCTCTTCCTGAGCTCAGGAAAGATTTGTAGAAGACATAGTAGAAATATTATAAGGCACTGTGGTGCTGGGAGGAATGCAAGCAAGTCAGCAATGATGTCCAGATAGAGCAGGACTGACACATATGGACTCATGTAAATCAGGAAACCATGTGCAGGTTCTGCACAGGTTTTGCAGGTCAAAATTATTAGGGGTTCAACCACAAATAGTGGGAACTGAATATGATCTACCTCACTAAGGAGCTCTCTCCATTTAACACATTTTTCTAATATAAAAAAAAAAACTACTTTTTCCACTACTGTTTCATGGGAATAGAATCCACACTCAAGCAAAGGTTTCATTCTAGCTTACATAAATCAATGGTAATTTTGAATTTTTTGATTCATAATATACTACATTTTAATCATGCTGGTAATTTTCTGATACAGTATGACTCCCCATTTAAAACTTTGCTGGGCTTTTCTCTGTGAGCAGGTATAAAAGTGCGTCCATGTGCTCCTTGTGTTTTTTCTCATATTTCATGATTGCTTTGACTGTACTGTTTGTGTATGGTTATGTTTCTTTCATGTTTTCTAAGGGGTAGGATGAGAACATTAGGAATTAGATCATTGTGGAGGTAGAAAGGATCAGGGAGGACAAAGTAAGGAGGGATTAGAATATATTGTCTGAAAAACATCAATATTGAAAAATTAGTAATTCAAAAACTAATACAGATTCCATATTGATTCATCTTTAGGTACTAACATTTAATTAAGCTAGTCTTCAGAGGATACATTTCTATTGGTCAGAGCAAAATTGTGCAAGTCAATCCTCTACTACTGCTCTGATACTCTCCAGGATGGAACTCTGTATTGACTGCAGATCATTTTATATAACCTGCCAACCCACTAGTGAGTCAAATTATTTTTTTCACTGAAACAGTGGGATTTCAACTCAGGAACTGTAACACATTGGGCATACATCCTATTTTGAGCAACATCCCTATGTGTCAATGGTTTGAAAAGCGTAAATATCATTTGATTTGATCTGTATTGTCCTTTTGTTCAAACATGTAATATTTAGTTACTGCAAAATATTTTACTCCACTTTCATCTCAGATAAATTAGTTATTTGTTAATTTACATCATCATTTAATCTCATTTCTTTTGGTGATTTTATGATACAAACTCACAAACTGCAGACTAGGGTTCCTTCTAACTAGTATAATCCAAAGTGTCCTCAGACAAGTACTCCTCGTTCATCTCTCCCAATGTGAAATTACAGGTCACAACATGGTCACTTTCATCTACTTTTTCTTCTTTGAAATATTTATTCCCTAAAAGAAATGAAATAATGAAATTCACAGGTAAATAAATGGAACTAGGAAACATCATACTGAATACGTAGCCCAGACCACCAAGACAAGTATGTTATTTGCTTATATGTGGACATTAGCTGTTAAGTCAATGATAAAAATGTACAATCTACAAAACCAGAGAAACTGGGTTTAGAGTAAGAGACTAGGGGTAATAGATAGGTCTCCTTAGGAAAGGGAACTAGAATAGATGGGTACGCATAGCACGGGGTTGGAAAGTGAAGGAACCAGTAGTGATAATTAGTGAATAAGTGAGTAGTGGAGGGAATATGGAGATAAGTAAAATTAAGAGCCCTTTAATATTTACTATGGTAACGTATACCCTTTATGAATATATGCATATGAATTCAATTTAAATGAATTATTTGAACAATAAGTTTCTGGAATTAGAGGTCTTGGTTGCTTACCTTAGGTTAAGGAGCAACTCAGTGGTTTTTTGCATATCCTAACAAGTGAGATGATTAGTCTGTGAACATGGATATAACCCTATTTCCGAAGGCATGAGAACTGAAAAGTCACATGCATATAACTGCTATGCTATGTGGGACAGGAAAAAGGATAAAGGATAAAGAATAAAGGTGGAATGGCTCTTTCACATATTAATATTAAGTAATTGACTGAATAATATTAGAATCCATTTCAACAAAGCTCTGTTTCTATCTATCTATGTATCTATCTGTCTGTCTATCTATCTATCTATCTATCTATCTATCTATCTATCTATCTATCTATCTATCTACTTTCCTACCTATTTATCTCTCTTAGAAATATTGTCCTTATGGATATAAAAATATGGCATCAGGAAACCTTCATACATGTATTTCCTTATTTTATTTATTTATTTTGTGTGTATGTGTGAGTCTGTGTGTGTCTGAGTGTGTGAATTTCTTAGTGTGGTTTGTTCATAATCACCTTTTCCTCCCATTGCTTCCAGATGAAACCCTTCCCCGCCCATCTAATTTTGTGTCTTCTTCAGAAACAAATTCAACTGCAGTTTATATAGATGTGAATCAAGCAAGTTGTAACATTAACAAGTCTGGATAAACTGCATACTGATGCAACAGTGGTATGAATGACATGAGAATAACCAGTCTACATTCTGGATTAAATTAAGACTTTCTCCCAAAATTGAAATGTATAACTTATTGTATTATGTGAATAAAAAACATGTAGCCAAACAGATCATAGGCCCTAAGGGAAAGGCAAAGGTTATTATTCTATCAAATGAACATAATATTAGTCTAACTCCATATGACTTATCCTTAGAACCACAGCTTAGTGTATTTTTCAACCCTCTTGAGAGAAGGTTCTTCTGCGAGTACATCATGCCTAACATAGAGATCAATAGCTATTCAAGATGCAGGGAATAAAAGACTGCTCAATTCCAGCCTATACCATGTCTCCATATGAAGTTTCAGAATTAATTGTGGAAGACAGGCTGGCAGAGTTATAAGTATTATAGACAGCACACAACTAAAGTCACCTTTCTTCAATGTTGTGGCTACTGCTGAATATTACACACTGACTCCAATAAAACACACAGAGAATTTATCCCCCCCGGTGTGTGTGTGTGTGTGTGTGTGTGTGTGTGTGTGTCTGTTTGTGTGTGTGTGCGCGTATGTGTGTTTGTGTGTGTATGTGTGCACGTATGTGTGTTTGTGTGTGTATGTGTGTTTGTGAATGTATGAGTATGGGTGTGTTTGTGTATTTGTATATGTGTTTGTATGTGTGTGTATGTTTGTGTGTGTGTGTGTGTGTGTGTGTAAAAGTAGCATAATACTTCAAGAAGATTTATGTGGTACTTATGTAGTAACAAATATCTTCTACAAAATATTGTTTCTCACTTTTTTCTTTCTTTGGTAGAAAAAGTACACAATGGTAGAACTAAAAGCAAAAGTTTGTTTGTTTCAGACATCCATATTTATTTAAGGAATAATATCTAAATAGATTTTTTTTTAAATTTCACACCAGTATGAAAAATTCAAATATTTCCTTTGATAAATAAAAGGCATATTGACACATTAGAAGATGTCTTTCACAATTAGAGAATTATTGCTGAACTTTTTGTTTTCTTATTTATAAAAGCAAAACTTTTTGTAGGACAGGCACGTAAAAGTATACTTAAAGAATGGAACCCTAATATAAAGAAATGTATTGTAAAATGTGTATCATTGTAAACTGATTTAAAAAAATCAATTCTTAAATATGGAATTGAAGGAACAAATCATCTCTAGGTTCACAAAGCCTGAGAATTGTCACCAGCTACAAAAACAAACAAAATAACCCCCCCAAAAATAAAATCAGGCTAGAGTTACAAATGTTTATGGGTAGAAGAAATTGTATGCCCAGAGGTTCATTGGGGCATGCTATTTCCTGATGCCTTCTCTTCAGCCAAGCCCAGTCTGTGTTCCAGGATTGTGATGTACGTTTGGTTGCTAGTATTGCTAAGAGGAGTATAACACTGCAATGAGATTTTAGTGAAGTTGGGAGATAATGAAAAGGAGAGGAAATACTGGTACTCAGCTTTAATGTTGGTTTTCAATACTCTGTGGAAAAAAAAAAACATCTTTCCAATTTTGCTGTGTTCTAAATCTATGCTTCAAAAATAGGTTAGGAGTAAGATGCTAAAATATTTTTAACTGTTAAAGATAATACCTGCCATAAAAAACCCTGTTAGGAAGTAGTCATGGATGGAGGAATAATGTGATATATAAAATATAGCACCATAATTTTCAATGAAGCTTACTTGCTTTGATATTTTAATATAAGTTTGGGGCTTTAATAATTTCTGAACAAACATTGCAATGTGGGCACCACTCCAAGGCTCTTCCCTGAAAATTGCTGAAACACTGTGTCAAACAAGAAAAAGATTCAAAAGTAAAAGTGACATACTTCCATGGCTGTTGGGAGTACAAAATTTTATATCACCTTGGAAATCAATTTGGCAGTTTCTAAGAAAACTGGAGATATTTCTACATCAAGAATCAGCTATATACCTAGACAATGCTCCAATATCCCACAAAGACACTTGCTCAACTGTGCTCATAGCTGCTTTATTCTTACTATCCAAAAATGAGAAACAACCTAGATGTCCTTCTGTGGGGCAGCAGGCTGTGAAAGTTACCCTGATTCCTCATCGAGAAAGGTCAAACCCTAGGAACCCGAAGGGACAGTGAGAGCACTTGAAATCTTCCAGGAGATCAGGTCCTTCTCTTGTAGACCACAAACCCCCCTGTAGAGAAGTTTGAGATGGATCAGTCACTTAGGGCAATGCACCAAACACCTCCACCACAGGTGAAGATGTGACCACAGGTCACATAGCCTCAAGACAGAACAGTCACATGGATGCAGAACCATGACCCCAAATATATAGATGAGGTATTCCAAAGCTCTCAGTCCAAACCAATAAGAAGTACCAGCTGTCAGACCCTGACCACTCCCAAAAGTGTTTTTAAGAATCCTATCCAGAAGGATTAAAAGTATGCAGGAATTACTCCAACGCCTGAGAGCTTCTGTCATAAGAGCTGGAACACTGCTGCTTGGGGAAGAGATCTGCTCTCCAGGAAATACATTAGAACCTCCTGTGTACACCTTTTCAGGTTGTCACTCTCCAGGTGGCTCAGCTGGCCTGGGCAACCTCAGTGGCAGAGGCAGAAGCAGATGCAGAAGCAGAAGCAGATCAGCACCAGCAGCAGAGCAGCAGAAGCAGTTCCCCCTCCTTTCCTGAGTTTCCTCCCCTTCTCCTGGACCTGCACAGCTAGCTGGATCAGAGACCTCCATGGAAAGTCTCCAGCATGAAGGCCAATATCCCTCAACTGGAGAATGGATAAAGAAAATGTGTGACATCTACACAATGGAACACTATTCATTTGTTAAAAACAAACACAGCATGAATCTTGCAGGCAAATAAATGGAATTTGACAATATCATCATGAGTAAGGTATCCCAATGCCAAAAGGACATGAATGATACATATTGACTTATAAGTGGATATTAGCTTTTAAATACAGATTCCATGTAACACTGTATAGGCCCAAAGAAGCTAAACAAGAAGGAAGGACCAAACAAGGAAGCTTGAATTTCACGTAGAAGAGGGGATAAAATGACCAGAAAAGATAGATTCATGGTGGGAACTGAGAAGCAGGGGAAATATGGTAGGGAATGGGGATTCAGTATCTGGTGTTGCAAAGGTCAGGAGAGATGGCCATGAAAAAGAATGGAAATCTGCAACTGACAGGTATGAGGTAGACGTGGGAAGAGTGAGTTCCCAAAAATCAATGGGGATGACCTTAGCTGTGACTCCTACACTGAAGAGACCAGGCAATGGCTTCAGTGGAGCAATAGAGACAACAACCTGCCCATAAATTTCGAATTCTTTCCAAAATTTATCTGATCTATAAGAAATGTAGGCACGGGGTATGAAGCAAAGACCGAGGGAATTGCCAATCAATAACAGGGGCCAACTTGTGAGTCATCCCATGAGCAAGCACCAACCCCTGCCACAGTTAATAATATTCTGCTATGCTTGCAGACAGGAGCATGGCATGTAAGAGGCTCCACTAAGCAGTTGTCTCAGACAACTACATCAACCCACAGCCAAAGAGTGAATGGAGCTTGGGAACGCTTATGGAAGAATAGTAGGAATGATTTCAAGCCCTGAAGGGGACAGGAACTCAGAAGAAAGACAAAGAGTATTAACTAAACTGGATCCTTGTGGCTCTTATACTTTGAATCACAAACCATAGAACGTATACCAGGTGGACCTAGGCCTCATGACACATAGGCAGCATATGTGCAGCTTGGTATTCATGTGGGTCCCAAAAAACTGAATCCTGCGCTAGATCCAAAGTTGTCTTCTGTATGTAGGATATGTTCTTCTGGTTGGGCTGTGTTTCTTCCCTCAGCGTGAGAGGTAGAACCACACCTTTCAAAGACTTGAACTGTTAGTGTTGTGGGATACCTAGGCAGCCCCCACCTGCTTGGAGGAAGAGAGGGAGAATGGAAAAATTGTTGTGGGAGGGGTGGTGACTCAGGAAAGGGACAGTAAGCAGAATGTAAAGGGAAGAAATAAAATATAAAATTAAATTTAAAAGGTGACAAATGATTTTTCACATATACATGTCATTGTTGGAATAAATATATAAATATATAACATCATAGGTCTGTATTTAATGGGAAGGAAGTGTTTAAAAACAATGGTGTAAATAGAAAGGGAAACTAGTAACAAACGAAGTGTCTTTGGGTTTTACTTCTGAGGACAGAAACCATGACCAAGGCAACTCTTACAAACATGACATTGTATTGGCGCTGGCTCACAGGTTCAGAGATTCAGTCAATAATCATGAAGGTAGGAGCCTGGTAGTGTCCAGGCAGACATGGGGATGCAAGAGTTGAAAGGTCTACCTCTATTCTGAAGACAGCTAGCAGAAGAACGTATTCCAGATAGCTAAGATGAGGCTATTAAAGACCATGCCCACAGTGACCCATCTACTCCAATGAAGCTATACCTCCTAATAGTGCCACACACTGGGCCGAGCATATATAAACCACCACAGTGAATTAAATGGTGATGGTTGAGGAAACTGAGATTGAGGAGTGAAAATGAGGAAGGATAAATATCCCTAAAGTCACTTTGAAAATGGCATATGGAAATAAACTTCTGCCAAAGAGGTTTCACTGTAAAAATAGACATGTAAACATATTTCAAATAGGGTTAAGAAGTAATAAGGTGATGATTTCTCCACTGAACACTATAGCCTAACAAATACATAGTCCAGTGCCAGAATTACGTTGTCTACTTTGAATTTATTTTCCAGAGATTTCCCATATAGTCCCTCCATTAAAAACCATTTTAGTTACCATACAGAATTTGAATGTAATACCCTATTGCTGAAGTCAACACATGCTTAAGTCAAATAACAGAGATAAATTTATCTAGCATTGACCTAAAAGCTTGATTCTACTGTGGATCTTAGTGGATAACTTTCTTATTAAAAGAATAGATGAAGCAGGCTACTGGAGGAGCAATGTAATCACCACTTTTTTCAAGCTTGGAAATACATCCTGCCAATGAATTCCAATGGATACAAGGATGAACTGCCTATCATGAGAAAAACAACATTTTTAGTGGGATTTATTTCCCAAAATGAAATCTATACTTGGCACAGTTTTCAGGAGTAGGATGCTGCACCTAAACAGGGACTTGGTACTACTTGTACACCTACACCTATTACGGAGCTAAGGCATATAAATTTAAATCAACTCATAAATAATAATCATACCCGTAAATTAGTGTACCCATGAAAAATATTCAGAGACTAGAAAATCAGGAATACAAATGAATAAACTATGAGTAGGCACAGTTTATTGTTAAAATGGGAAGGCAATGATTCTTGTTTATATTATACAAGTTCATATATGCAATTTTCAGATTCAGCACACATAGCATTTTCTATGTTAAACTATGTGGCATAGAATTAATGATATACACAAAATTGTTGATAGATTCCGTAAACATATTGGACAGTTCTTTCCATGG